>NC_069502.1:345692616-345980116 GCF_027579735.1 Bombina bombina | reverse complement strand
TTCATCCTTTATTAGATCTGATAACCCTTGGCGAAACTGGAAAAATAGAGCTGCCTCATTCCAGAGGGTGTCAGGTGCCCATCTTTTAAAATCTGAAATGTAATCTTCAGCAGGGCGTTTGTTCTGTTTTAGAGCTTTAAGGGCTATCTCAGCGGTGCTCTGTTTGTTCTTGTCTTCATAGAGAAAAGACATTTTATCAAAGAACAACTGAAGTGAATCCAACACTGGATCGTTGGTTTCGAAAAAATTAGTAGCCCAAGTTTTAGGTTCCCCTTTAAGATATGATATCACGGTAAGAACCTTGATACGATCAGTGGGATATGTTTTAGGTTTGAGTGAAAAATATAACAAACAGGAGTTTTTAAACTCCCTGAAAGAGTTCCTATCACCTGTGAACCTTTCAGGGGGACAAACCTGAGGTTCAGGCTGAGTCTCAGATACTGAAGGTCTTTTATCAATATGATCTCTGATTACAGTACGTAAATATTGATTCTCAGATTGGATCTCTCTTATCCCCTGTATTAAGAGATCCATATTCTGAGTGAGAGCATTCACCTTATTTGTAAGCTCTGCTATTACCATTATAATTCCTTTTATGGCTTAGTATTTTGTAATACCAGGACTCTATTAAGAATTGGGAATTAGGTTCAAGTTCCACTCAGTCTCACAAAATAGCGGAATTAATAAAATAATCCCTGTTCTGCTCATAGACTGAGGGCCCAAAAGGGAATAGCAGCAATGTGTTGCAGAGATTGCAAACTGTCTCTTTAAATATTGGTGCTTTGAGCTGTAACCACTCCAAATAGCAAGGTATAACAAACACTCCCAGTGTAGCAAAGTTATCAACAGACAGGATAAAATAAATCAATCACACTCAATATTGCAGATTATTTGTATTCCAGTTAATATGGATATCAGAAACAATGGTGCAGTCTCTTTATAAACAGATGCAGCAAGTTCAGGATTAATTACAGGAATGTCAAGAGAATGCAGGCAATATATAAATCAAGTCTTGCAAGGCAAATGTGCAGAGTTTTAGAAAACAAGTTTAAAGTAATCTCACCCCAGGAGTTGCAGTTCGTTTGGCAGCTACAGTGTGATGAGAGACAGAGAGAGGTGCTGTGAAATCCGTTTCTGTGTAACAGCTTGCAGACTGAGTCAGGAAGTGCTGGAGAGCAGGAGGAGGTGCCAGTAAGGAAGGTAAGACTTACAATTCCAGCAGGATATCCAGGAATTTGCCTGTGAAAGGAGAGGTAAAGTTTACCTTAACAGAAGCTCTTACTTCAGACTGCCAGGGCAGAGAGAGCTTAATGCTGCAGCAGTAGTTGTTTTCCAGGTTACAGCTGACAAAGGAGAGATGGTAAATTAAGTGGAGGCTTAGCTGAACTACTTAGACAGTAGTTAATGTGATCCAGGTATCAGAAGACAATACTAAGCAAAGAGAGGTTGGGGGAGGAGACTTTTATAGGGTTCAGATACAGGATTTAAAGGTATATACATGACAATATTACAAGAAAAAATGAATGAGTTAAAACAAATACTGTATGGAATACCACCCTAAAAAAATATATAAAAACATAAAAATCAAAAAACAAAAATAGATGAGATGTTACTGGCTAAAAGAATTGCCAACTGAGGGAAGCGCCAAATGTTCCTCTTTTGTTGCTATGGGATCCGGTCTGTGTCGATATCGAAATAAAATGTTGCTAGTTTAAAAGTGACAATGCAGTTATTACTCCATATATTTGTGTCAAATCTTCACATATTGGAGTTGTAAAATCCCATAATCTTATATGTGTAATGAAAACCGCCTTAATATATACAGAATAGGCAGCAGGTTAATCTCTGTGTTTGGGGAGATATATTTATATCACTTCAGATAGATTAGTATTGATTCCGTGAAATATACATGCCAGTCACTGGTTCTTGTATTATGCACACTTCTCACCTTAACATCAGGCTATGTATCAATTACTCACACTTAGCAAACAACTTTGAATCGTTACCGGAACTTTTCCTCGCCATACGCGGTGACACTTCTGAACAGGCTGTGTCAAATGCTCACACTTGACAGGCAACTTTGAGTCTTTACCGGAACCTTTTCCTCGCCAGGAGCGTTGCCACTCTGGTCGGCGTCTCGCTGAGATTTACACCTGCGTCGGCTGTGAACAGCAATGTGCAGCAGGATTCCGGCAAGAAGGAAATTTAGCTGGACTGATGAAATGAAACAACCCCCGCTCTTAGCGTATATCACGCGCGGGTAAACGACTAGGTACCTAGTTAAAAGTTCTTGACAGGGTCAGCAACTCTTTCTTCTACGCGTTTCACCCATATAATTGGGCTTTCTCAAGATGACAGTTGCTCCCAGAACTCATGTTTAAAAATCCACTGCTGTAATTCAATTGGATGGTAGTTTTCTCAATTAGATCTCAAGGTGAGTTGCTTGTTAAGGTGGTATGCGGAATTCGAGTGCAAACTTTTATTACTGCAACATTTAAATGTCAGACATTGGATGAATACTCTAAAGGTTTTTACCGGCCCCAAAAGATTCCGTTAGATGACAGAGGTAATGTCCATAAGTTGTACGTTTTTTCCCAAATTATGTTATGGTATAAGATAAAAATAATTTTATTTATGTAACTTTAATACATTATACAAAAACCTATATTAGGGTGGTATATTCCATTAGGTGGTTTTCCATAGTTTCAGCAAATGAAATAAAAAAGAAAAAAATAATCAAATAACACTGTTTAAATTCATTACTAAAATCATAAACCAAATATGACCTGTACTATACATATCGGATTGGTGATTTATGCAACTATTCCAATTTTCATATAGTTGATATATAAAAAGAGATATAAGTATAAATTATCATGTATCTACTTATCTCTCTTTTCTAAAAAAAATTTCTCTTGTTAGGTGTATCCAGTCCACGGATCAACCATTACTTGTGGGATATTCTCCTTCCCAACAGGAAGTTGCAAGAGGATCACTAAACAGCAGAGCTGCTATGTAGCTCCTCCCCTAACTGCCATATCCAGTCATTCTCTTGCAAGCTCTCAACATAGCTGGAGGTAGTAAGAGGAAAGTGGTAAAATATAGTTAGTTTTTTCTTCAATCAAAAGTTTGTTTTTAAATGGTACCGGAGTGTACTATTTTATCTCAGGCAGCATTTAGAAGAAGAATCTGCCTGCGTTTTTCTATGATCTTAGCAGAAGTAACTAAGATCCACTGCTATTCTCACATATGTCTGAGGAGTGAGGTAACTTCAGAGGGAGAATGGCGTGCAGGGTATCCTGCAATAAGGTATGTGCAGTTAAGTTTTTCTAGGGATGGAATTTGCTAGAAAATGCTGCTGATACCGGATTAATGTAAGTTAAAGCCTAAATACAGTGATTTAATAGCGACTAGTATCAGGCTTGCTATCAGAGGTATATACTCTGATTAATGTGCAATATAAAACGTTTGCTGGCATGTTTAATTGTTTTTATAGATGCTTTGGTGATAACTTATTGGGGCCTAGTTTTTTCCACATGGCTGGCTTTATTTTTGCCTAGAAACAGTTTCCTGAGGCTTTCCACTGTTATAGTATAAAAGTTACAGTTGGTGCAGTTAAAATTACAAACTGTGACATTCAGCTTCCCTCAGCAGTCCCCTGCATGCTATAGGACATCTCTGAAGGGCTCAAAAGGCTTCAAAAGTAGGAGCTGTGGCAGTTGTTATGACTCTTTTAAAAAACATATCTTTCATGTAATTAGCAAGAGTCCATGAGCTAGTGACGTATGGGATATACATTCCTACCAGGAGGGGCAAAGTTTCCCAAACCTCAAAATGCCTATAAATACACCCCTCACCACACCCACAAATCAGTTTTACAAACTTTGCCTCCCATGGAGGTGGTGAAGTAAGTTTGTGCTAGATTCTACGTTGATATGCGCTTCGCAGCAGGCTGGAGCCCGGTTTTCCTCTCAGTGTGCAGTGAATGTCAGAGGGATGTGAAGAGAGTATTGCCTATTTGAATTCAGTGATCTCCTTCTACGGGGTCTATTTCATAGGTTCTCTGTTATCGGTCGTGGAGATTCATCTCTTACCTCCCTTTTCAGATCGACGATATACTATTATATATACCATTACCTCTACTGATTCTCGTTTCAGTACTGGTTTGGCTTTCTACTACATGTAGATGAGTGTCCTGGGGTAAGTAAGTCTTATTTTCTGTGACACTCTAAGCTATGGTTGGGCACTTTTATATAAAGTTCTAAATATATGTGTTTAAACATTTATTTGCCTTGATTCAGGATGTTCAACGTTCCTTATTTCAGACAGTCAGTTTCATATTTGGGATTATGCATATGAATAAATCAATTTTTTCTTACCTTAAAATTTGACTTTTTTCCTGTGGGCTGTTAGGCTCGCGGGGGCTGAAAATGCTTCATTTTATTGCGTCATTCTTGGCGCGGACTTTCTTGGCGCAAAAATTTTCTTGTCATTTCCGGCGTCATACGTGTCGCCGGAAGTTGCGTCATTTTTTTGACGTTTTTGCGCCAAAAAATGTCGGCGTTACCGGATGTGGCGCCATTTTTGGCGCCAAAAGCATTTAGGCGCCAAATAATGTGGGCGGCTTTTTTGGCGCTAAAAAATTTGAGTGTCATTGTTGTCTCCACAATATTTAAGTCTCATTATTTATTGCTTCTGGTTGCTAGAAGCTTGTTCATTGGCATTTTTTTCCCATTCCTGAAACTGTCATTTAAGGAATTTGATCAATTTTGCTTTATATGTTGTTTTTTTCTTACATATTGCAAGATGTCTCAGATTGACCCTGAATCAGAAGCCACTTCTTGAAAAACGCTTAACTGAGTTTCAGTTCTACCAAAGCTAAGTTCATTTATTTTAAATGTTATAAATGTTTATCTTTAGCTATGGTTTGTAATAAGTTATTATGATATACTTTTACATGCAGAATCCATTAGTATTTATGCTTTATATATTTCCATTCTTATGTACAAGAAATATTTAGAAGATTTATAAGAATTTTTTTTCTGATTCTATTTTAAAGGCTTTGTCTGACTTCGTGCCTTCTAATAAAATTTTTAGGTCTTTTTTCACTTCTTTTTTAATTATTGAAGTTTCAAATGACCAACAACATACTGATTTATTCTTCTCTGATGATGTTTTTTCTCTTTCAGAAATTTTCTTCATCAGATATTGACACTAACAAATCTACTTTTTTTATTATTTTTCTATTATTAAAGTACATTTGTTCTTTGTTGAAAAGGTGTTGATTATTTTGGATATTAAGGTAACTAGTTCTTTAAGACTAGCTGACACTGTTTCTGCCTATTTTATTCTTCTGTGTTTTCAGAGGTTTTCTTTCCAATTCCCCATACTAGGGAATGGAATAGGCTGAGAATTTTCTTTTATTCCTTCTTCAAAGGTTTTAAACTATATTCTTTGCCAGCAGTTAAATTCAATTTGGAGGGTTCTCCAATGTATTGGGGCTATCTCTACTTCTACTAATTATGCTATTGTTTCTATAGCAAAATAGTATTTATTTTCCTTTAGATAGTTGTATCTTATTTATGGAAAATTATTTAGTTTCAGGTACTTTTCTTGGTCCTGAGATTTATTTGGATTTTGCAATTGCTTCATTTTTTCTGTTTACTTTAAAATCAAGAATCAGATTATGATTTATTTTAGCATTGTTAAAGGGACAACATTTACTAGACTAGGTGCTGTTGCATTTGTCTTGTTGTTTTGCATTTATTGATTATGCAACTCCACTGTATTGACTGGTCCTTTTAACTGGGCTATCATGCTAATAATTTCATTTGTGTCTTCATTTTATTGAATATTTTCGCAAATGAGGGTTAATCTATGTCTTTAGCTATTTTAGCTAGAAGAATTTTGTGATTTTTTTTTAAAAAAAAAAATCCATATTTCTTTCATGTAATTAACAAGAGTCCATGAGCTAGTGACGTATGGGATATACATTCCTACCAGGAGGGGCAAAGTTTCCCAAACCTTAAAATGCCTATAAATACACCCCTCACCACACCCACAAATCAGTTTTACAAACTTTGCCTCCAAGGGAGGTGGTGAAGTAAGTTTGTGCTAGATTCTACGTTGATATGCGCTCCGCAGCAAGTTGGAGCCCGGTTTTCCTCTCAGCGTGCAGTGAATGTCAGAGGGATGTGAGGAGAGTATTGCCTATTGAATGCAGTGATCTCCTTCTACGGGGTCTATTTCATAAGGTTCTCTGTTATCGGTCGTAGAGATTCATCTCTTACCTCCCTTTTCAGATCGACGATATACTCTTATATTTACCATTTCCTCTACTGATTCTCGTTTCAGTACTGGTTTGGCTTTCTACAAACATGTAGATGAGTGTCCTGGGGTAAGTAAGTCTTATTTTCTGTGACACTCTAAGCTATGGTTGGGCACTTTATTTATAAAGTTCTAAATATATGTATTCAAACATTTATTTGCCTTGACTCAGAATGTTCAACTTTCCTTATTTCCAGACAGTCAGTTTCATATTTGGGATTATGCTTTAAATTATCATATTTTTTCTTACCTCAAAAATTTGACTTTTTTCCCTGTGGGCTGTTAGGCTCGCGGGGGCTGAAAATGCTTCATTTTATTGCGTCATTTTTGGCGCGGACTTTTTTGGCGCAAAAATTCTTTTCCGTTTCCGGCGTCATACGTGTCGCCGGAAGTTGCGTCATTTTTTGACGTTATTTTGCGCCAAAAATTTCGGCGTTCCGGATGTGGCGTCATTTTTGGCGCCAAAAGCATTTAGGCGCCAAATAATGTGGGCGTCTTATTTGGCGCCAAAAAATATGGGCGTCGCTTTTGTCTCCACATTATTTCAGTCTCATTTTTCATTTGCTTCTGGTTGCTAGAAGCTTGATGTTTGGCATTTTTTTCCCATTCCTGAAACTGTCTTATAAGGAATTTGATCTATTTTGCTTTATATGTTGTTTTTTCTCTTACATATTGCAAGATGTCTCACGTTGCATCTGAGCCAGAAGATACTACAGGAAAACCTCTGCCTGCTGGATCTACCAAAGCTAAGTGTATCTGCTGTAAATTTTTGGTAGCTATTCCTCCAGCTGTTGTTTGTAATAATTGTCATGACAAACTTGTTAAAGCAGATAATATTTCCTTTAGTGATGTACCATTGCCTGTTGCAGTTCCCTCAACATCTAAGGTGCAGAATGTTCCTGATAACATAAGAGATTTTGTTTCTGAATCCATAAAGAAGGCTTTGTCTGTTATTTCTCCTTCTAGTAAACGTAAAAAGTCTTTTAAATCTTCTCTCTCTACAGATGAATTTTTAAATGAACACCATCATTCTGATTCTTTGGACTCTTCTGGTTCAGAGGATTCTGTCTCAGAGATTGATGCTGATAAATCTTCATATTTATTTAAGATGGAATTTATTCGCTCTTTACTTAAAGAAGTACTAATTGCTTTAGAAATAGAGGATTCTAGTCCTCTTGATACTAATTCTATACGTTTGGATAAGGTTTTTAAAGCTCCTGCGGTTATTCCAGAAGTCTTTCCTGTTCCTAATGCTATTTCTGCAGTAATTGCTAAGGAATGGGATAAATTGGGTAATTCATTTACTCCTTCTAAACGTTTTAAGCAATTATATCCTGTTCCGACTGACAGGTTAGAATTTTGGGACAAAATCCCTAAAGTTGATGGGGCTATTTCTACCCTTGCTAAACGTACTACCATTCCTACGTCAGATGGTACTTCGTTTAAAGATCCTTTAGATAGAAAAATTGAATCTTTTCTAAGAAAAGCTTATCTATGTTCAGGTAATCTTCTTAGACCTGCTATATCATTGGCTGATGTTGCTGCAGCTTCAACTTTTTGGTTGGAAACTCTATCGCAACAAGTAACAAATCGTGATTCTCATGATATTATTCTTCTCCAGCATGCTAATAATTTTATCTGTGATGCCATTTTTGATATTATTAGAGTTGATGTTAGATTTATGTCTCTGGCTATCTTAGCCAGAAGAGCTTTATGGCTTAAGACTTGGAATGCTGATATGGCTTCTAAATCAACTCTACTTTCCATTTCTTTCCAGGGAAACAAATTATTTGGTTCTCAGTTGGATTCTATTATTTCAACTGTTACTGGTGGGAAAGGAACTTTTTTACCACAGGATAAAAAGTCTAAAGGTAAAAACAGGGCTAACAATCGTTTTCGTTCCTTTCGTTTCAACAAAGAACAAAAGCCTGATCCTTCGTCCTCAGGAGCAGTTTCAGTTTGGAAACCATCTCCAGTCTGGAATAAATCCAAGCCTGCTAGAAAGGCAAAGCCTGCTTCTAAGTTCACATGAAGGTACGGCCCTCATTCCAGTTCAGCTGGTAGGGGGCAGGTTACGTTTTTTCAAAGAAATTTGGATCAATTCTGTTCACAATCTTTGGATTCAGAACATTGTTTCAGAAGGGTACAGAATTGGTTTCAAGATGAGACCTCCTGCAAAGAGATTTTTTCTTTCCCATGTCCCAGTAAATCCAGTGAAAGCTCAAGCATTTCTGAATTGTGTTTCAGATCTAGAGTTGGCTGGAGTAATTATGCCAGTTCCAGTTCCGGAACAGGGGATGGGGTTTTATTCAAATCTCTTCATTGTACCAAAGAAGGAGAATTCCTTCAGACCAGTTCTGGATCTAAAATTATTGAATCGTTATGTAAGGATACCAACGTTCAAGATGGTAACTGTAAGGACTATATTGCCTTTTGTTCAGCAAGGGAATTATATGTCCACAATAGATTTACAGGATGCATATCTGCATATTCCGATTCATCCAGATCATTATCAGTTCCTGAGATTCTCTTTTCTAGACAAGCATTACCAATTTGTGGCTCTACCGTTTGGCCTTGCTACAGCTCCAAGAATTTTCACAAAGATTCTCGGTGCCCTTCTGTCTGTAATCAGAGAACAGGGTATTGTGGTATTTCCTTATTTGGACGATATCTTGGTACTTGCTCCGTCTTTACATTTAGCAGAGTCTCATACGAATCGACTTGTGTTGTTTCTTCAAGATCATGGTTGGAGGATCAATTTACCAAAAAGTTTTTTGATTCCTCAAACAAGGGTAACCTTTCTGGGTTTCCAGATAGATTCAGTGTCCATGACTTTGTCTTTAACAGACAAGAGACGTCTAAAATTGATTACAGCCTGTCGAAACCTTCAGTCTCAATCATTCCCTTCGGTAGCCTTATGCATGGAAATTCTAGGTCTTATGACTGCTGCATCGGACGCGATCCCCTTTGCTCGTTTTCACATGCGACCTCTTCAGCTCTGTATGCTGAACCAATGGTGCAGGGATTACACAAAGATATATCAATTAATATCTTTAAAACCGATTGTTCGGCACTCTCTAACGTGGTGGACAGATCACCATCGTTTAATTCAGGGGGCTTCTTTTGTTCTTCCGACCTGGACTGTAATTTCAACAGATGCAAGTCTCTCAGGTTGGGGAGCTGTGTGGGGATCTCTGACGGCACAAGGAGTTTGGGAATCTCAGGAGGTGAGATTACCGATCAATATCTTGGAACTCCGTGCAATTTTCAGAGCTCTTCAGTTTTGGCCTCTTCTGAAGAGAGAATCGTTCATTTGTTTTCAGACAGACAATGTCACAACTGTGGCATACATCAATCATCAAGGAGGGACTCACAGTCCTCTGGCTATGAAAGAAGTATCTCGAATTCTGGTTTGGGCGGAATCCAGCTCCTGTCTAATCTCTGCGGTTCATATCCCAGGTGTAGACAATTGGGAAGCGGATTATCTCAGTCGCCAAACGTTGCATCCGGGCGAATGGTCTCTTCACCCAGAAGTATTTCTTCAGATTGTTCAAATGTGGGGGCTCCCAGAAATAGATCTGATGGCCTCTCATCTAAACAAGAAACTTCCCAGGTATCTGTCCAGATCCCGGGATCCTCAGGCGGAGGCAGTGGATGCATTATCACTTCCTTGGAAGTATCATCCTGCCTATATCTTTCCGCCTCTAGTTCTTCTTCCAAGAGTAATCTTCAAGATTCTGAGGGAATGCTCGTTTGTTCTGCTAATAGCTCCGGCATGGCCTCACAGGTTTTGGTATGCGGATCTTGTCCGGATGGCATCTTGCCAACCATGGACTCTTCCGTTAAGACCAGACCTTCTGTCACAAGGTCCTTTTTTCCATCCGGATCTGAAATCCTTAAATTTAAAGGTATGGAGATTGAACGCTTGATTCTTGGTCATAGAGGTTTCTCTGACTCCGTGATTAATACTATGTTACAGGCTCGTAAATCTGTATCTCGAGAGATATATTATAGAGTCTGGAAGACTTATATTTCTTGGTGTCTTTCTCATCATTTTTCTTGGCATTCTTTTAGAATACCGAGAATTTTACAGTTTCTTCAGGATGGTTTAGATAAGGGTTTGTCCGCGAGTTCTTTGAAAGGACAAATCTCCGCTCTTTCTGTTCTTTTTCGCAGAAAGATTGCTATTCTTCCTGATATTCATTGTTTTGTACAAGCTTTGGTTCGTATAAAACCTGTCATTAAGTCAATTTCTCCTCCATGGAGTTTGAATTTGGTTCTGGGAGCTCTTCAAGCTCCTCCGTTTGAACCTATGCATTCATTGGACATTAAATTACTTTCTTGGAAAGTTTTGTTCCTTTTGGCCATCTCTTCTGCTAGAAGAGTTTCTGAATTATCTGCTCTTTCGTGTGAGTCTCCTTTTCTGATTTTTCATCAGGATAAGGCGGTGTTGCGAACTTCTTTTGAATTTTTACCTAAGGTTGTGAATTCCAACAACATTAGTAGAGAAATTGTGGTTCCTTCATTATGTCCTAATCCTAAGAATTCTAAGGAGAAATCATTGCATTCTTTGGATGTTGTTAGAGCTTTGAAATATTATGTTGAAGCTACGAAATCTTTCCGTAAGACTTCTAGTCTATTTGTTATCTTTTCCGGTTCTAGGAAAGGCCAGAAAGCTTCTGCCATTTCTTTGGCATCTTGGTTGAAATCTTTAATTCATCTTGCCTATGTTGAGTCGGGTAAAGTTCCGCCTCAGAGAATTACAGCTCATTCTACTAGGTCAGTATCTACTTCCTGGGCGTTTAGGAATGAAGCTTCGGTTGACCAGATCTGCAAAGCAGCAACTTGGTCCTCTTTGCATACTTTTACTAAATTCTACCATTTTGATGTATTTTCTTCTTCTGAAGCAGTTTTTGGTAGAAAAGTTCTTCAGGCAGCGGTTTCAGTTTGAATCTTCTGCTTATGTTTTTCGTTAAACTTTATTTTGGGTGTGGATTATTTTCAGCAGGAATTGGCTGTCTTTATTTTATCCCTCCCTCTCTAGTGACTCTTGTGTGGAAAGATCCACATCTTGGGTAGTCATTATCCCATACGTCACTAGCTCATGGACTCTTGTTAATTACATGAAAGAAAACATAATTTATGTAAGAACTTACCTGATAAATTCATTTCTTTCATATTAACAAGAGTCCATGAGGCCCACCCTTTTTTGTGGTGGTTATGATTTTTTTGTATAAAGCACAATTATTCCAATTCCTTATTTTATATGCTTCGCACTTTTTTTCTTATCACCCCACTTCTTGGCTATTCGTTAAACTGATTTGTGGGTGTGGTGAGGGGTGTATTTATAGGCATTTTAAGGTTTGGGAAACTTTGCCCCTCCTGGTAGGAATGTATATCCCATACGTCACTAGCTCATGGACTCTTGTTAATATGAAAGAAATGAATTTATCAGGTAAGTTCTTACATAAATTATGTTTTCTTTTGTTCTAAGATAATCAATTATTTGTTTTATAATTGGATTCAATTCTTAACTGTTACTCTGGGCTTCAAGATTGAGTTCTAAGACTAAAACTTTAAGCTTATACTAGTTTGGTTGTTCTTATTAAGGAACAAATTCCTGAGTTCTTTCCCAAGTAACATGTTTATAATTGGAGTTCGAAATCAGCTCCTTAATATTGCGATGTACGTGCCGTATTCCAGCTTGGCTGGTAAGGGGCAGGTTAAGACTTCTTTGAAATTTATTTGGTTCTATTTTGTCCAAATTTCTTTGATTTTATTCCAGTAAGGCTAACACTTTCTTTAAGTGTGTTTCTATCCAATATATTTTGGGTACTGTTGAAGCATGGCTGGGCACCCATGGGGTTCAAGCGCTGCTCAGACCTGGAATCTTCTGGGGTATTTCTTCCAGTTCCTTTTTTTAGGAACCGGGTTTTGGAGTTTTATTCAAACTATTTTGCCTTTTTATGGTCATTGATAGCATTATTTGTTTTCATTAGATACAATAAATGCATATTTTCATTTTTCTGTTTTCATTCAGATTATTTTCTGAGGATGCGGAATCTCATATGATTCACTTGCTCTTCAGGACATAGTTAGAGGATCTTTTTTTCAACAAGCTCTTGATTCCTCACACAAGGGTCACCTTTTTTAGGTTTCCAGATAGTTTGTGTCACTGTCTTTGTCTCTATCAGACAAGGGATAATTTTATTGGGTTCCGTCTGTCGGTACCTTTAGTCTCTTATTTCCTTCAGTTGCTATATATGCATAGAAGTTTTAGGTCTTATGGCCACAGCATTGGATTCAATTCCCTTTGCTCATTTTCAATAGAAAGAACCTTTCCAGTCTTTTATGAGTGTTGTTTCTTTAAGAACATGGTTGGAGGATCAATTTACCAAAAAGTTCATTGATTCCTCAGACAAGGGTAACCTTTTTAGGTTTCCAGATAGATTCAGTGTCCATGACTCTGTCTCTGACGGACAAGAGACGTCTGAAATTGGTTTCAGCTTGTCGAAACCTTCAGTCTCAATCTCTCCCTTCGGTAGCCTTATGCATGGAAATTCTAGGTCTTATGACTGCTGCATTGGACGCGATCGCCTTTGCTCGTTTTCACATGTGACCTCTTCAGCTCTGTATGCTGAACCAGTGGTGCAGGGATTATACCAAGATATCTCAATTAATATCTTTAAAACCGATTGTTCGACACTCTCTGACGTGGTGGACAGACCACCATCGTTTAGTTCAGGGGGCTTCTTTTTGTTCTTCCAACCTAGACTGTGATCTCAACAGATGCAAGTCTGACAGGTTGGGGAGCTGTATGGCGGTTTCTGTCAGCACAAGGGGTTTGGGAATCTCAGGAGGCGAGATTACCAATCAACATTTTGGAACTCCGTGCAATTTTAAGAGTTGTACAAGCTTTGGTTCGTATAAAACCTGTTAAGTAAATTTCTCCTCCTTGGAGTTTGAATTTGGTTCTAGGGGCTCTTCAAGCTCCTCCGTTTGAACCTATGCATTTGCTGGATATTAAATTACTTTCTTGGAAAGTTTTGTTTCTTTTGACCATCTCTTCTGCTAGAAGAGTTTCTGAATTATCTGCTCTTTCTTGTGAGTCTCCTTTTCTGATTTTTTTTTTTTATCAGGATAAGGCGGTTTTGCGAACTTCATTTAAATTTTTACCTAAGGTTGTGAATTCTAACAACATTAGTAGAGAAATTGTAGTTTCTTCATTGTGTCCTAATCCTAAGATCTCTAAGGAAAGATCGTTGCATTCTTTGGATGTAGTTAGAGATTTGAAATATTTGTTATCTTTTCTGGTTCAAGGAAAGCTCAGAAGGCTTCTGCCTTTTCTTTGGCATCGTGGTTAAAGTCTTTGATTCATCATGTTTATGTTGAGTCAGGTATAACTCCGCCTCAAAGTATTACAGCTCATTCAACTAGGTCAGTCTCTACTTTTTGGGCATTTAGGAATGAAGCTTCGGTTGATCAGATTTGCAAAGCAGCAACTTGGTCTTCTTTGCATACTTTTACTAAATTCTACCATTTTGATGTTTTCTTCCTCGGAAGCAGTCTTTGGTAGAAAAGTACTTCAGGCAGCTGTTTCAGTTTGATTCTTCTGCTTATATTTTCAGTTTTTTTTTTTCATTATAAGATTTAAACTTTGTTTTGGGTGTGGATTATTTTTCAGCGGAATTGGCTGTCTTTATTTTATCCCTCCCTCTCTAGTGACTCTTGCGTGGAAGTTCCACATCTTGGGTAGTCATTATCCCATACGTCACTAGCTCATGGACTCTTGCTAATTACATGAAAGAAAACATAATTTATGTAAGAACTTACCTGATAAATTAATTTCTTTCATATTAGCAAGAGTCCATGAGGCCCACCCTTTTTTTGTGGTGGTTATGATTTTTTTTTGTATAAAGCACAATTATTCCAATTCCTTATTTTTTATGCTTTCGCACTTTTTTCTTATCACCCCACTTCTTGGCTATGCGTTAAACTGATTTGTGGGTGTGGTGAGGGGTGTATTTATAGGCATTTTGAGGTTTGGGAATCTTTGCCCCTCCTGGTAGGAATGTATATCCCATACGTCACTAGCTCATGGACTCTTGCTAATATGAAAGAAATGAATTTATCAGGTAAGTTCTTACATAAATTATGTTTTTTTATTTTGTTAATCTGTTTTTTGTATTAAGGGGTTAATCATCCATTTGCAAGTGGGTGCAATGCTCTGCTAACTTGTTACATACACTGTAAAAATTTCGTTAGTTTAACTGCCTTTTCTCACTGTTTCAAATTTTGGCAAAATTTGTTTCTCTTAAAGGCACAGTAACGGGTTTTTTTTTTATTGCTTGTTAACTTGATTTAAAGTGTTTTCCAAGCTTGCTAGTCTGTATAAACATGTCTGACATAGAGGAAACTCCTTGTTCATTATGTTTAAAAGCCATGGTGGAACCCCATAGGAGAATGTGTACTAAATGTATTGATTTCACTTTAAACAATAAAGATCAGCTGTTATCTTTAAAAGAATTATCACCAGAAGATTCTGACGAGAGGGAAGTTATGCCGACTAACTCTCCCCACGTGTCGGACCCTTTGACTCCCGCTCAAGGGACTCACGCTAAAATGGCGCCAAGTACATCAAAGACGCCCATAGCGATTACTTTGCAGGACATGGCGGCAATCATGGATAATACCCTGTCAGCGGTATTAGACAGACTGCCTGAATTCAGAGGAAAGCGCGATAGCTCTGGGGTTAGACGTAATACAGAGCGTGCAGATGTTTTAAGGCCCATGTCTGATACTGCGTCACAATATGCAGAAGCTGAGGAAGAGCTTCAGTCTGTGGGTGACGTCTCTGACTCGGGGAAACCTGATTCAGATATGTCTACTTTTAAATTTAAGCTTGAGAACCTCCGGGTGTTGCTTGGAGAGGTTTTAGCTGCTCTGAATGACTGACACAATTGCAGTGCCAGAGAAATTGTGTAGACTGGATAAATACTACGCGGTGCCGGTGGGTACTGACGTTTTTCCAATACCTAAAAGGTTTACAGAAATTATTACTAAGGAGTGGGACAGACATGGTGTGCCGTTTTTCCCCCCCTCCTATTTTTAGAAAAATGTTTCCAATAGACGCCACCACACGGGACTTATGGCAGATGGTCCCTAAGGTGGAGGGAGCAGTTTCTACTTTAGCAAAGCGTACCACTATCCCTGTCAAGGACAGTTGTGCTTTCTCCTGTTAAGTGTAGTCAGTCCACGGGTCATCATTACCTATGGGATATTAACTCCTCCCCAACAGGAAGTGCAAGAGGATCACCCAAGCAGAGCTGCTATATAGCTCCTCCCCTCTACGTCACACCCAGTCATTCTCTTGCACCCAACTAATAGATAGGATGTGTGAGAGGACTGTGGTGATTAAACTTAGTTTTTATATCTTCAATCAAAAGTTTGTTATTTTAAACGGCACCGGAGTGTGTTTCCTTCTCAGGCAGAATTTGAAGAAGAATCTACCTTTTTGTATATGATCTTAGCGGAGGTAACTAAGATCCGTTTGCTGTTCTCGGCCATTCTGAGGAGTAAGGTAACTTCAGATCAGGGAACAGCGGGCAGGTTCACCTGCAAAGAGGTATGTTGCAGTATATTATTTTCTAAGGAATGGAATTGACTGAGAAAATACTGCTAATACCGATATAATGTAAGTACAGCCTTAAATGCAGTAGTAGCAACTGGTATCAGGCTGATATGTATGTATGTTTACACTTAAGTATTTCTGGGGAATGGCACTTCACTGGGAAAATACTGTATGCATATAACTTTTAGCCTAACTTGCAGTGTGAGCGACTAGCAGCAGGCTTTTTTAATGACATTTCATATATTAGATTTTAAACGTTTACTGGCATGTTAAATCGTTTAATTATCTGAGGTACTTGGTGAAAATTGTTTTGGGCTTTATTTTCCACATGGCTGTCGTTTGTTTTAAATTAAAACAGTTTACTGAGCTTCCCTCACTGTTGTAGTGTGAGTGGGAGGGGCCTATTTTGGCGCTTTTACTACGCATCAGAAATTCAGTCACAGTCTGTCTTTTTCTCCCTGCATGATCCAGGACGTCTCCACAGAGCCTTGGGGTCTTCAAAACTAGTTTTGAGGGAGGTAATCACTCACAGCAGACCTGTGAGACTGTGCTTGACTGTGATAAAAACGCTTATATTGTCAATTGTTATACGTTTTTTTCTGATATTAAGGGTTAATCATCCATTGCTAATGAGTGCAATCCTTTGCTAAATTTGGTTTCTATAACTAATCCGGTTCATTGTTATTCAACTGTGACAGTATTTTTGTGTGCTTCTTAAAGGCACAGTAACGTTTTTACATATTGCTTGTAAATTTAGTTGAAAAGTATTTCCAAGCTTGCTAGTCTAATTGCTAGTTTGTTTAAACATGTCTGACACAGAGGAATCTCTTTGTGCAATATGTTCAAAAGCCAAGGTGGAGCCCAATAGAAATTTATGTACTAATTGCATTGATTCTACTTTAAATAAAAGTCAATCTGTACATGTTAAGCAACATTCACCAGACAACGAGGGGGAAGTTATGCCGACTAACTTGCCTCACGTGTCAGTACCTGCATCTCCCGCTCAGGAGGTGCGTGATATTGTAACGCCAAGTACATCAGGGCGGCCATTACAAATCACTTTACAAGACATGGCTAATGTTATGACTGAAGTTTTGTCTAAATTGCCAGAACTTAGAGGTAAACGAGATCACTCTGGGATGAGAACAGAGTATACTGATAATGCTAGGGCCATGTCTGATACTGCGTCACAATTTGCAGAGCATGAGGACGGAGAGCTTCATTCTGCGGGTGACGGATCTGATCCAAATAAATTGGATTCAGACATTTCAAATTTTAAGTTTAAGCTGGAAAACCTCCGTGTATTGCTAGGGGAGGTGTTGGCGGCTCTGAATGATTGTAACACAGTTGCAATCCCAGAGAAAATGTGTAGGTTGGATAAATATTTTGCGGTACCGACGAGTACTGACGTTTTTCCTATACCTAAGAGACTTACTGAAATTATTTCTAAGGAGTGGGACAGACCCGGTGTGCCTTTCTCACCCCCTCCTATATTCAGAAAAATGTTTCCAATAGACGCCACCACACGGGACTTATGGCAAACGGTCCCTAAGGTGGAGGGAGCAGTTTCTACTTTAGCTAAGCGTACCACTATCCCGGTGGAGGATAGCTGTGCCTTCTCAGATCCAATGGATAAAAAGTTAGAGGGTTACCTTAAGAAAATGTTTGTTCAACAAGGTTTTATATTACAACCCCTTGCATGCATTGCGCCTGTCACGGCTGCGGCAGCATTTTGGTTTGAGTCTCTGGAAGAGACCCTTGACTCGGCGACATTAGATGAGATTTCACTTAAGCTTAAAACCCTTAAGCTAGCTAATTCATTTATTTCTGATGCTGTAGTACATTTAACTAAGCTTACGGCTAAGAATTCCGGATTCGCCATTCAGGCACGCAGAGCGCTGTGGCTAAAATCCTGGTCAGCTGATGTAACTTCTAAATCGAAACTACTTAACATACCTTTCAAGGGGCAGACTTTATTCGGGCCCGGTTTGAAAGAAATTATCGCTGATATTACGGGAGGTAAAGGCCATGCCCTGCCTCAAGACAGAGCCAAACCCAGGGCTAGACAGTCTAATTTTCGTGCCTTTCGTAACTTCAAGGCAGGAGTAGCTTCAACTTCCTCTGCTCCAAAAGAGGAAGGAGCTGTTGCTCGCTACAGACAAGGCTGGAAACCTAACCAGGCCTGGAACAAGGGCAAGCAGGCCAGAAAACCTGCTGCTGCCCCTAAGACAGCATGAAGTGAGGGCCCCCGATCCGGTAACGGATCTAGTGGGGGGCAGACTCTCTCTCTTCGCCCAGGCTTGGGCAAGAGATGTCCAGGATCCCTGGGCTTTAGAGATCATATCTCAGGGATATCTTCTGGACTTCAAAGCTTCTCCTCCACAAGGGAGATTTCACCTTTCAAGGTTGTCAACAAACCAGATAAAGAAAGAGGCATTTCTACGCTGTGTACCAGACCTTTTACTAATGGGAGTGATCCATCCAGTTCTGCGGTCGGAACACGGACAAGGGTTTTACTCAAATCTGTTTGTGGTTCCCAAAAAAGAGGGAACCTTCAGACCAATATTGGATTTAAAGATCCTAAACAAATTCCTAAGAGTTCCATCATTCAAGATGGAAACTATTCGGACAATCTTACCCATGATCCAAAGAGGTCAGTACATGACCACAGTGGATTTAAAGGATGCTTACCTTCACATACCGATTCACAGAGAACATTACCGGTATCTAAGGTTTGCCTTCCTAGACAAGCATTACCAGTTTGTAGCTCTTCCCTTCGGGTTGGCTACGGCTCCAAGAATTTTTACAAAGGTTCTGGGCTCTCTTCTGGCGGTACTAAGACCGCGAGGAATTTCGGTAGCTCCGTACCTAGACGACATTCTGATACAAGCTTCAAGCCTTCAAACTGCCAAGTCTCATACAGAGTTAGTACTGGCATTTCTAAGGTCGCATGGGTGGAAAGTAAACGAGGAGAAGAGTTCTCTCTTTCCACTCACAAGAGTTCCCTTCTTGGGGACTCTTATAGATTCTGTAGAAATGAAAATTTACCTGACAGAGGACAGGTTAACAAAGCTTCTAAATGCTTGCTGTGCCCTTCATTCCATTCAACACCCGTCAGTGGCTCAATGCATGGAGGTAATCGGCTTAATGGTAGCGGCAATGGACATAGTTCCTTTTGCACGCCTGCACCTCAGACCGCTGCAATTGTGCATGCTAAGTCAGTCGAATGGGGATTACTCAGATTTGTCCCCTACGCTGAATCTGGATCAGGAGACCAGAGATTCTCTTCTATGGTGGCTTTCTCGGCCACATCTGTCCAGGGGGATGCCCTTCAGCAGGCCAGACTGGACAATTGTAACTACAGACGCCAGCCTACTAGGTTGGGGCGCTGTCTGGAATTCCCTGAAGGCTCAGGGATCATGGACTCAAGAGGAGAGTCTCCTTCCAATAAACATTCTGGAATTGAGAGCAGTTCTCAATGCTCTTCTGGCTTGGCCTCAGTTAGCGACTCTGAGGTTCATCAGGTTTCAGTCGGACAACATCACGACTGTGGCTTACATCAACCATCAGGGAGGGACAAGAAGTTCCTTAGCGATGATGGAAGTATCAAAGATAATTCGCTGGGCAGAGTCTCACTCTTGCCACCTGTCAGCGATCCACATCCCAGGAGTGGACAACTGGGAGGCGGATTTCCTAAGTCGCCAGACTTTTCATCCGGGGGAGTGGGAACTTCATCCGGAGGTCTTTGCCCAAATACTTCGACGTTGGGGCAAACCAGATATGGATCTCATGGCGTCTCGCCGGAACGCCAAGCTTCCTCGTTACGGGTCCAGGTCCAGGGACTCGGGAGCGGTCCTGATAGATGCCTTGACAGCACCTTGGACCTTCAGGATGGCTTATGTGTTTCCACCCTTCCCGATGCTTACTCGCTTGATTGCCAGGATCAAACAGGAGAAAGCATCAGTGATTCTAATAGCGCCTGCGTGGCCACGCAGGACCTGGTATGCAGATCTAGTGGACATGTCATCCTGTCCACCTTGGTCTCTGCCTCTGAGACAGGACCTTCTAATTCAGGGTCATTTCAAACATCAAAATCTAATTTCTCTGAAGCTGACTGCATGGAAATTGAACGCTTAATTTTATCTAAGCGTGGATTTTCGGAGCCAGTAATTGATACCTTAATACAGGCTAGGAAACCTGTTACCAGGAAAATTTACCATAAGATATGGCGTAAATACTTACACTGGTGCGAATCCAAGGGTTACTCATGGAGTAAGGTTAGGATTCCTAGGATATTGTCTTTTCTACAAGAAGGTTTAGAAAAGGGTTTATCTGCAAGTTCTTTAAAGGGACAGATCTCAGCTCTGTCCATCCTTCTACACAAACGTCTGTCAGAAGTTCCAGACGTTCAGGCTTTTTGTCAGGCTTTGGCTAGAATTAAGCCTGTGTTTAAGACTGTAGCTCCACCGTGGAGCTTAAACTTAGTTCTTAACGTTTTACAGGGTGTTCCGTTTGAACCCCTTCACTCCATTGATATCAAGCTGTTATCTTGGAAAGTTCTGTTTTTAATGGCTATTTCCTCGGCTCGTAGAGTCTGAATTATCAGCCTTACATTGTGATTCTCCGTATCTGATTTTTCATTCAGATAAGGTAGTTCTGCGTACTAAACCTGGGTTCTTACCTAAGGTAGTCACTAACAAGAATATCAATCAAGAGATTGTTGTTCCATCATTGTGTCCTAACCCTTCTTCAAAGAAGGAACGACTTCTGCACAATTTAGATGTAGTCCGTGCCCTGAAATTTTATTTACAGGCAACTAAAGATTTTCGACAAACTTCTTCCCTGTTTGTTGTTTATTCTGGACAGAGGAGAGGTCAAAAAGCATCTGCTACCTCTCTATCCTTTTGGCTTCGTAGCATAATACGCTTAGCCTATGAGACTGCTGGACAGCAACCTCCTGAAAGGATTACAGCTCATTCTACTAGAGCTGTGGCTTCCACTTGGGCCTTTAAAAACAAGGCCTCTGTTGAACAGATTTGCAAGGCTGCAACTTGGTCTTCTCTTCATACTTTTTCCAAATTTTACAAATTTGACACTTTTGCTTCTTCGGAGGCTGTTTTTGGGGGAGAGGTTCTTCAGGCAGTGGTTCCTTCCGTATAGAGATCCTGCCTATCCCTCCCGTCATCCGTGTACTTAGCTTTGGTATTGGTATCCCATAAGTAATGATGACCCGTGGACTGACTACACTTAACAGGAGAAAACATAATTTATGCTTACCTGATAAATTCCTTTCTCCTGTAGTGTAGTCAGTCCACGGCCCGCCCTGTTTTTTAAGGCAGGTCTAAATTTTTAAATTATACTCCAGTCACCACTGCACCCTATAGTTTCTCCTTTCTCGTTTGGTTCTCGGTCGAATGACTGGGTGTGACGTAGAGGGGAGGAGCTATATAGCAGCTCTGCTTGGGTGATCCTCTTGCACTTCCTGTTGGGGAGGAGTTAATATCCCATAAGTAATGATGACCCGTGGACTGACTACACTACAGGAGAAAGGAATTTATCAGGTAAGCATAAATTATGTTTTTTCAGATCCAATGGATAAAAAATTAGGTTACCTTAAGAAAATGTTTATTCAACAAGGTTTTATCCTGCAGCCCCTTGCATGCATTGCTCCTGTCACTGCTGCTGCGGCGTTCTGGTTTGAGTCTCTGGAAGAGGCCTTTCAGACAGCTACTCCATTGACTGAAATACTTGACAAGCTTAGAACACTTAAGCTAGCTAATTTTTTTGTTTCTGATGCCATTGTTCATTTGACTAAACTAACGGCTAAGAATTCTGGATTCGCCATCCAGGCGCGTAGGGCACTATGGCTTAAATCTTGGTCAGCTGACGTGACTTCAAAGTCTAAATTACTTAACATTCCCTTCAAGGGGCAGACCCTATTCGGGCCTGGTTTGAAGGAAATTATTGCTGACATTACTGGAGGTAAGGGTCATACCCTTCCTCAGGACAGGGCCAAATCGAGGGCCAAACAGTCTAATTTTTGTGCCTTTCGAAACCTCAAGGCAGGTGCAGCATCAACTTCCTCTGCTACAAAACAAGAGGGAACTTTTGCGCAATCCAAGCCGGCCTGGAAATCTAACCAGGCCTGGAGCAAAGGCAAGCAGGCTAAGACAGCATGAAGGAACGGCCCCCTATCCGGCAACGGATCTAGTAGGGGGCAGACTTTCTCTCTTCGCCCAGGCGTGGGCAAGAGATGTTCAGGATCCCTGGGCGTTGGAGATCATATCTCAGGGATATCTTCTGGACTTCAAAGCTTCCCCCCCACAAGGGAGATTTCACCTTTCGAGATTATCTGTAAACCAGATAAAGAAAGAGGCATTCTTACGCTGTGTGCAAGACCTCCTAATAATGGGAGTGATCCATCCAGTTCCACAGATGGAACAAGGACAGGGATTTTATTCAAATCTGTTTGTGGTTCCCAAAAAAGAGGGAACCTTCAGACCAATTTTGGATCTAAAGATCTTAAACAAATTCCTCAGAGTTCCATCGTTCAAAATGGAAACTATTCGGACAATCCTACCTATGATCCAGGAGGGTCAGTACATGACCACAGTGGATTTGAAGGATGCTTACCTTCACATACCGATTCACAAAGATCATCATCATCGGTTCCTAAGGTTTGCCTTTCTAGACAGGCATTACCAGTTTGTGGCTCTTCCCTTCGGGTTAGCTACAGCCCCAAGAATTTTTACAAAGGTTCTGGGGTCTCTTCTGGCGGTCCTAAGACCACGGGGCATAGCAGTGGCCCCTTATCTAGACGACATCCTGATACAGGCGTCAAACTTCAAAATTTGCCAAATCTCATACGGACATAGTGTTGGCATTTCTGAGGTCGCATGGGTGGAAAGTGAACGATGGTTTCCTTCCTAGGAACTCTGATAGATTCTGTAGAAATGAAAATTTACCTGACGGAGTCCAGGTTATCAAAGCTTCTAAATTCCTGCTGTGTTCTTCACTACATTCCGCGCCCTTCGGTGGCTCAGTGCATGGAAGTGATCGGCTTAATGGTAGCGGCGATGGACATAGTGCCATTTGCGCGCCTACATCTCAGACCGCTGCAATTATGCATGCTCAGTCAGTGGAATGGGGTTTACACAGATTTGTCCCCTCTACTAAATCTGGATCAAGAGACCATAGATTCTCTTCTCTGGTGGCTATCTCGGGTCCATCTGTCCAAAGGTATGACCTTTCGCAGGCCAGATTGGACAATTGTAACAACAGATGCCAGCCTTCTAGGTTGGGGTGCAGTCTGGAATTCCCTGAAGGCTCAGGGATCGTGGACTCAGGAGGAGAAACTCCTCCCAATAAATATTCTGGAGTTAATATTCAATGCTCTTCTAGCTTGGCCTCAGTTAGCAACCCTGAGGTTCATCAAATTTCAGTCGGACAACATCACGACTGTGGCTTACATCAACCATCAAGGGGGGACCAGGAGCTCCCTAGCGATGTTAGAAGTCTCCAAGATAATTCGCTGGGCAAAGACTCACTCTTGCCATCTATCAGCGATCCATATCCCAGGTGTAGAGAACTGGGAGGCGGATTTAAGTCGTCAAACTTTTCATCCGGGGGAGTGGGAACTCCATCCGGAGGTGTTTGCTCAATTGGTTCATCGTTGGGGCACACCAGAATTGGATCTCATGGCGTCTCGCCAGAACGCCAAGCTTCCTTGTTACGGATCCAGGTCCAGGGACCCAGAAGCGTGGTTCTTCAACCTGGCTTATGTGTTTCCACCGTTTCCTCTGCTCCCTCGACTGATTGCCAAAATCAAACAGGAGAGAGCATCTGTGATCTTGATCGCGCCTACGTGGCCACGCAGGACCTGGTATGCAGACCTGGTGGACATGTCATCCTTTCCACCTTGGCCTCTGCCTCTGAGACAAGACCTTCTACTACAAGGTCCTTTCAATCATCCAAATCTAATTTCTCTGAGACTGACTGCCTGGAGATTGAACGCTTGATTTTATCAAGGCGTGGCTTCTCCGAGTCAGTCATTGATACCTTAATACAGGCACGAAAGCCTGTAACCAGGAAAATCTACCATAAGATATGGCGCAAATATCTTCATTGGTGTGAATCCAAGAATTACTCATGGAGTAAGGTTAGGATTCCTAGGATATTGTCCTTTCTCCAAGAGGGTTTGGATAAAGGATTATCAGCTAGTTCTTTAAAGGGACAGATTTCTGCTCTGTCTATCCTTTTGCAAAGCGTCTGGCAGAGGTTCCAGACGTCCAGGCATTTTGTCAGGCTTTGGTTAGAATTAAGCCTGTGTTTAAACCTGTTGCTCCTCCATGGAGCTTAAACTTGGTTCTTAAGGTTCTTCAAGGAGTTCCGTTTGAACCCCTTCATTCCATTGATATCAAACTTTATCTTGGAAAGTTCTGTTTTTGATGGCTATTTCCTCGGCTCGTAGAGTCTCTGAGTTATCAGCTTTACAATGTGATTCTCCTTATCTGATTTTCCATACAGATAAAGTAGTTCTGCGTACAAAACCTGGGTTTTTACCTAAGGTAGTTTCCAACAAGAATATCAATCAAGAGATTGTTGTTCCATCATTGTGTCCTAATCCTTCTTCAAAGAAGGAACGTCTTTTACAGAATTTGGACGTAGTCCGTGCTTTAAAGTTTTACTTACAAGCGACTTAAGATTTTCGTCAAACATCTTCCCTGTTTGTTGTTTACTCTGGACAGAGGAGAGGTCAAAAGGCTTCGGCAACCTCTTTCTTTTTGGCTTCGGAGCGTAATACGCTTAGCCTATGAGACTGCTGGACAGCAGCCCCCTGAAATTATTGCAGCTCATTCTACTAGAGCTGTGGCTTCCACCTGGGCCTTTAAAAATGAGGCTTCTGTTGAACAGATTTGCAAAGCGGCGACTTGGTCTTCGCTTCATACCTTTTCAAAATTTTACAAATTTGATACTTTTGCTTCTTCGGAGGCTATTTTTGGGAGAGAGGTTCTACAGGCAGTGGTCCCTTCTGTTTAAGTACCTGCCTTGTCCCTCCCTTCATCCGTGTACTTTAGCTTTGGTATTGGTATCCCACAAGTAATGGATGATCCGTGGACTGGATACACCTAACAAGAGAAAACATAATTTATGCTTACCTGATAAATTTATTTCTCTTGTGGTGTATCCAGTCCACGGCCCGCCCTGTCCTTTTAAGGCAGGTCTAAATTTTAAACTACAGTCACCTCTGCACCCTCTGGTTTCTCCTTTCTCGGCTAGTTTCGGTCGAATGACTGGATATGGCAGTTAGGGGAGGAGCTATATAGCAGCTCTGCTGTGGGTGATCCTCTTGCAACTTCCTGTTGGGAAGGAGAATATCCCACAAGTAATGGATGATCCGTGGACTAGATACACCACAAGAGAAATAAATTTTTCAGGTAAGCATAAATTATGTTTTTTTATTTCTTTGTAATAGAAATGGCAAAAAATGAATCCCTGAGTCCCCAAAAGGATATCTTTCAAAGTGTGATGTCTATAATAGACTTTTCTTTTGAGGATTTCTACTCATAGGGACATGGTTAGATAGATAGCTGTATTGACACATTATTAATGCATAACTTAGTCCAAACATTGATTTAAGGTTTTTGTTTTGCTGTATAAATTATTCGAAATTTAGGAAAGTTAGTTGTATATAGAAAACATTCAATATGATAGACTAATCGCTCTAGACTCATATTCTACATAGGGTCCTTAATTGTGGGGGCCTTATCATATTTTACACTCCTAGAAATGGAGATAGGTTCATCTCTGAGTTTAGACCTCTTGGATAGAGGGTATCGAATTTATATATAAGCTCAGATTCCTTCTTCAAGAGCTTTTTCTCAAAATTGCCCCTTCTCCAGTCTCCTCTCACTATAAATATACCCCAAAACTTAAAGTGTTGCAGATTATTGCTGTGGATTTCCCTAAAGTGTTTATAGAGGTGGGTATCTAAATTACCCTTTTCAATATTACCGAGGTGCTCTCTAATCCTGTCTCGTAGCATTCTAGTTGTTTCTAGGATCCTTCTTGACTATATGCCAATGCCTGTAAGGAAAGCAATCAATAGGTATTGGCATATATTCTTGACTATATGCCAATGCCTATAAGGAAAGCAATCAATAGGCATTGGCATATAGTCAAGAAGGATCCTCTAATAGGAGACATATTAGCATATAAACCTAAATTCATATTTAGGAAAGCAAAAAACTTGAAACAAATCTTGGCACCTAGTGAACTAAAGAAAGAAGGCACTAGTCTAATTGACAGAGATTTACAAGGTCATAATCTCAAAGGGTTCTTCCCCTGTCATCTATGCAGAGCCTGCAGATACAGCAGTAAGAGTAGCACTGTTCATATAGCAAGAACAGGAGAGGATTATAACATTAAAGATATTATTAGATGCTCACAAAAAGGGGTGATATATCTCATCAAATGTTCTTGTAACTTATTTTACATTGGTGAAACAACTAGAATGCTACGATTTGATACCTTCCTTCTGGATCATTATATGATGTTAGGATTAGCTATATTGCTTAATAAGCATTTAGACTATCAAATTCTCTTTTCCTTTGACTATAGGGTGTAAATAAGACCTCCCCTACCCATTTAGTTTGTAGTTTAACAGCTTCTACCGGGGTTAGGTGAGTTTCTTGGGTAAAAGCTAAATCCGGTTTATGGGAGCCCAGAAGTTTTATCATTAATTTCCGCTTAATAGGTGAGGAGATCCCTCCTATATTCCAGGATAATATATTAAGTTTGTTCATCTCTATCAGGTCATTTGCTAGGTCGCAGTGAGAGAGGGAAAAAAAAAAAAAGAAAAAATAGGGGAAAAATAGATTGAACGTGTAGGGAGGTCCCGAGTCCCAGCAGCCAAATTACTAATACCGCAATACCTGAGTTTAACATTCAAGTGTCTAATAAAATTAACATATCTCAATGGTTGTTGGGGGGCATGTGCTCCCCCAACACTACTTAACAGAATTCCCTTCCCATTTTTCAGCATGGATGGAAAAATAAACAAAGAAAATAAAAAGAGAAAACAGACATCAAAACACCATAAACCTGAAAGAAACAGCATTCTCAACATTAGAACTAACATCATTCCAGTAGTTACACATTTCCGCCTAAGGCGCCTGATAGCATCACTGTACCCCGTTCTTTTGACAGTAGGCCTTAATTTCTTCAACTTTTGAAAATGTGAGTATGGCGCCATCCTTCTCCAGCACAATTTTAGCCGGATACAACAATCTAGCCTTCAAGTTGACATTAATAGGCCTGAAGCAGTATGGCGCCATTTCCCTCCGCTTTGTTTGTGTTTCTATCAAAAAATCCTGAAACAATAATAATCTCGTCTGGCCTACCTTAATATATTTGGGATAATGCAATATGAATAAATCATTTTTTCTTACCTTAAAATTTGACTTTTTCCCTGTGGGCTGTTAGGCTCGCGGGGGCTGAAAATGCTTCATTTTATTGCGTCATTCTTGGCGCGGACTTTTTTGGCGCAAACATTTTTTTTCTGTTTCCGGCGTCATACGTGTCGCCGGAAGTTGCGTCATTTTTTTACGTTTTTTTTTGCGCCAAAGGTGTCGGTGTTCCGGATGTGGCGTAATTTTTGGCGCCAAAAGCATTTAGGCGCCAAATAATGTGGGCGTCTTTTTTGGCGCTAAAAAAATATGGGTGTCACTATTGTCTCCACATTATTTAAGTCTCATTATTTATTGCTTCTGGTTGCTAGAAGCTTGTTCACTGGCATTTTTTCCCATTCCTGAAACTGTCATTTAAGGAATTTGATCAATTTTGCTTTATATGTTGTTTTTTCTATTACATATTGCAAGATGTCCCACGTTGAAACTGAGTCAGAAGATACTTCTGGAAAATCGCTGCCTGGTGCTGGAGCTACCAAAGCTAAGTGTATCTGCTGTAAACTTATGGTATCTGTTCCTCCAGCTGTTTGTACTGATTGTCATGACAAACTTGTTAATGCAGATAATATTTCCTTTAGTACTGTTACATTACCTGTTGCTGTTCCGTCAACATCTAATGCTCAGAGTGTTCCTGATAACATAAGAGATTTTGTTTCTAAATCCATTAAGAAGGCTATGTCTGTTATTCCTCCTTCTAGTAAACGTAAAAAGTCTTTTAAAACTTCTCATTTTTCAGATGAATTTTTAAATGAACATCATCATTCTGATTCTGATAATGGTTCTTCTGGTTCAGAGGATTCTGTCACAGAGGTTGATGCTGATAAATCTTCATATTTATTTAAAATGGAATTGATTCGTTCTTTACTTAAAGAAGTCCTAATTGCATTAGAAATTGAGGATTCTGGTCCTCTTGATACTAAATCTAAACTTTTAGATAAGGTTTTTAAATCTCCTGTAGTTATTCCAGAAGTTTTTCCTGTCCCTGGTGCTATTTCTGAAGTAATTTCCAGGGAATGGAATAATTTGGGCAATTCATTTACTCCTTCTAAACGTTTTAAGCAATTATATCCTGTGCCAGCTGACAAATTAGAGTTTTGGGACAAAATCCCTAAGGTTGATGGGGCTGTCTCTACTCTTGCTAAGCGTACTACTATTCCTACGGCAGATGGTACTTCCTTTAAGGATCCTTTAGATAGGAAAATTGAATCCTTTCTAAGAAAAGCTTACTTGTGTTCAGGTAATCTTCTTAGACCTGCTATATCTTTAGCAGATGTTGCTGTAGCTTCAACTTTTTGGTTAGAAGCTTTAGCACAACAAGTAACAGATCATAATTCTCATAGCATTATTATTCTTCTTCAACATGCTAATAATTTTATTTGTGATGCCATCTTTGATATCATTAGAGTTGATGTAAGGTATATGTCTCTAGCTATTTTAGCTAGAAGAGCTTTATGGCTTAAAACTTGGAATGCTGATATGTCTTCTAAGTCTACTCTGCTTTCCCTTTCTTTCCAGGGTAATAAATTATTTGGTTCTCAGTTGGATTCTATTATCTCAACTGTTACTGGAGGGAAAGGAACTGTTTTACCACAGGATAAAAAATCTAAAGGTAAATTTAGGTGTAATAATCGTTTTCGTTCCTTTCGTCACAACAAGGAACAAAAGCCTGATCCTTCATCCTCAGGAGCGGTATCAGTTTGGAAACCATCTCCAGTCTGGAATAAATCCAAGCCTTTTAGAAAATCAAAGCCAGCTCCTAAGTTCACATGAAGGTGCGGCCCTCATTCCAGCTCAGCTGGTAGGGGGCAGATTACGTTTTTTCAAAGAAATTTGGATCAATTCCGTTCACAATCTTTGGATTCAGAAC
The DNA here is from genome assembly GCF_027579735.1 of Bombina bombina. NCBI lineage: Eukaryota > Metazoa > Chordata > Amphibia > Anura > Bombinatoridae > Bombina > Bombina bombina. The sequence goes on along the minus strand of NC_069502.1, from coordinate 345,950,823 downwards.
ATTGTTTCAGAAGGGTACAGAATTGGCTTCAAGATAAGGCCGCCTGCAAAGAGATTTTTTCTTTCCCGTGTCCCAGTAAACCCAGCGAAGGCTCAAGCATTTCTGAAATGTGTTTCAGATCTAGAGTTGGCTGGAGTAATTATGCCAGTTCCAGTTCTGAAACAGGGGCTGGGGTTTTATTCAAATCTCTTCATTGTACCAAAGAAGGAGAATTCCTTCAGACCAGTTCTGGATCTAAAAATATTGAATCGTTATGTAAGGATACCAACGTTCAAAATGGTAACTGTAAGGACTATCCTGCCTTTTGTTCAGCAAGGGCATTATATGTCTACAATAGATTTACAGGATGCATATCTGCATATTCCGATTCATCCAGATCACTATCAGTTTCTGAGATTCTCTTTCCTAGACAAGCATTACCAGTTTGTGGCTCTGCCGTTTGGCCTAGCAACAGCTCCAAGAATTTTTACAAAGGTTCTCGGTGCCCTTCTGTCTGTAATCAGAGAACAGGGTATTGTGGTATTTCCTTATTTGGACGATATTTTGGTACTTGCTCAGTCTTCACATTTAGCAGAATCTCATATGAATCGTGTTGTTTCTTCAAGATCATGGTTGGAGGATCAATTTACCAAAAAGTTCATTGATTCCTCAGACAAGGGTAACCTTTTTAGGTTTCCAGATAGATTCAGTGTCCATGACTCTATCTTTGACAGACAAGAGACGTCTAAAATTGATATTAGCTTGTCGAAACCTTCAGTCACAATCATTCCCTTCGGTAGCCTTATGCATGGAAATTCTAGGTCTTATGACTGCTGCATCGGACGCGATCCCCTTTGCTCGTTTTCACATGCGACCTCTTCAGCTCTGTATGCTGAACCAGTGGTGCAGGGATTACACAAAGATATCTCAGTTAATATCTTTAAAACCGATTGTACGACACACTCTGACGTGGTGGACAGATCACCATCGTTTAGTTCAGGGGGCTTCTTTTGTTCTTCCGACCTGGACTGTAATTTCAACAGATGCAAGTCTTACAGGTTGGGAGCTGTGTGGGGGTCTCTGACAGCACAAGGGGTTTGGGAATCTCAGGAGGTGAGTCGTTCATTTGTTTTCAGACAGACAATGTCACAACTGTGGCATACATCAATCATCAAGGAGGGACTCACAGTCCTCTGGCTATGAAAGAAGTATCTCGAATTCTAGTTTGGGCGGAATCCAGCTCCTGTCTAGTTTCTGCGGTTCATATCCCAGGTATAGACAATTGGGAAGCGGATTATCTCAGTCGCCAAACGTTACATCTGGGCGAATGGTCTCTTCACCCAGAGATATTTCTTCAGATTGTTCAAATGTGGGGACTTCCAGAAATAGATCTGATGGCCTCTCATCTAAACAAGAAACTTCCCAGGTATCTGTCCAGATCCAGGGATCCTCAAGCGGAAGCAGTGGATGCATTGTCACTTCCTTGGAAGTATCATCCTGCCTATATCTTTCCGCCTCTAGTTCTTCTTCCAAGAGTAATCTCCAAGATTCTGAAGAAATGCTCGTTTGTTCTGCTGGTAGCTCCAGCATGGCCTCACAGGTTTTGGTATGCGGATCTTGTCCGGATGGCCTCTTGCCAACCGTGGACTCTTCCGTTAAGACCAGACCTTCTGTCGCAAGGTCCTTTTTTCCATCAGGATCTCAAATCCTTAAATTTAAAGGTATGGAGATTGAACGCTTGATTCTTAGTCAAAGAGGTTTCTCTGACTCTGTGATTAATACTATGTTACAGGCTCGTAAATCTGTATCTAGGGAGATATATTATAGAGTCTGAAAGACTTACATTTCTTGGTGTCTTTCTCATCATTTTTCCTGGCATTCTTTTAGAATTCCGAGAATTTTGCAGTTTCTTCAGGATGGTTTGGATAAAGGTTTGTCAGCAAGTTCCTTGAAAGGACAAATCTCTGCTCTTTCTGTTCTTTTTCACAGAAAGATTGCTAATCTTCCTGATATTCATTGTTTTGTACAAGCTTTGGTTCGTATAAAACCTGTCATTAAGTCAATTTCTCCTCCTTGGAGTTTGAATTTGGTGCTGGGGGCTCTTCAAGCTCCTCCGTTTGAACCTATGCATTCATTGGACATTAAATTACTTTCTTGGAAAGTTTTGTTCCTTTTGGCCATCTCTTCTGCCAGTAGAGTTTCTGAATTATCTGCTCTTTCTTGTGAGTCTCCTTTTCTGATTTTTCACCAGGATAAGGCAGTGTTGCGAACTTCTTTTAAATTTTTACCTAAGGTTGTGAATTCTAACAACATTAGTAGAGAAATTGTGGTTCCTTCATTATGTCCTAATCCTAAGAATTCTAAGGAGAAATCATTGCATTCTTTGGATGTTGTTAGAGCTTTGAAATATTATGTTGAAGCTACTAAGAATTTCCGAAAGACTTCTAGTCTATTTGTTATCTTTTCCGGTTCTAGGAAAGGTCAGAAGGCCTCTGCCTTTTCTTTGGCATCTTGGTTGAAATCTTTGATTCATCATGCTTATGTCGAGTCGGGTAAAACTCTGCCTCAAAGGATTACAGCTCATTCTACTAGGTCAGTTTCTACTTCCTGGGCGTTTAGGAATGATGCTTCGGTTGATCAGATTTGCAAAGCAGCAACTTGGTCTTCTTTGCATACTTTTACTAAATTCTACCATTTTGATGTGTTTTCTTCTTCTGAAGCTGTCTTTGGTAGAAAAGTACTTCAGGCAGCTGTTTCAGTTTGAATCTTCTGCTTATATTTTCAGTTTTTTTCTTTATGAGATTTAAACTTTATTTTTGGGTGTGGATTTTTTTCAGCGGAATTGGCTGTCTTTATTTTATCCCTCCCTCTCTAGTGACTCTTGCGTGGAAGATCCACATCTTGGGTAGTCATTATCCCATACGTCACTAGCTCATGGACTCTTGCTAATTACATGAAAGAAAACATAATTTATCTAAGAACTTAACTGATAAATTAATTTCTTTCATATTAGCAAGAGTCCATGAGGCCCACCCTTTTTTGTGGTGGTTATGATTTTTTTGTATAAAGCACAATTATTCCAATTCCTTATATTTATGCTTCGCACTTTTTTCTTATCACCCCACTTCTTGGCTATTCGTTAAACTGATTTGTGGGTGTGGTGAGGGGTGTATTTGTAGGCATTTTGAGGTTTAGGAAACTTTGCCCCTCCTGGTAGGAATGTATATCCCATACGTCACTAGCTCATGGACTCTTGCTAATATGAAAGAAATGAATTTATCAGGTAAGTTCTTACATAAATTATGTTTTTTCTCATTACATACTTAAACTCACATTAGATATTCATATCCCTAATGAGTACACACTGAAAACCACCAGATACAGATATTCAACACCTGCAAAGCCTATAAAGAGTTAAATTATAATCACATCAGCTGCCTGCGGTATCTTCTATAATAGTCAGCGTTAAATACCGATATAATGTGTACAATTAGATGGCAATCAGTCCAAATGTAAATGGCATCCTCTAAAATCCATCTGATGAACATAGGCCTATAAAATATGATACTTGGGCTCGTGCCCTAATCCTGGCCAAATATTGGCCCACTGATAGAGAGGTGACCTGTCTCTGAATCAAGAATTGCTTCTCCTAGTGGCTAAGTATGCCAGGGTATGCCAATGTCCCTATTCCTGGCGGGGTTGTGAGGAGCCCGCAACTCCCAGCTCTCCGCAATGAAGAGATTACTTTCCCAGCTCCTGATGTGACTTGCCCAGTCTGTGCCGGCCTAAGGTACTCTAATCTGTAGTAAGAAGAAGCCCTCAAATCTCATTTAAGCGTTTCCCTTCTCCGGGTGATACTCAGTCGTCTGGTCGTAGTTTAAACCAGACCACACAAGGTTATAGAGTATTGTTACTAAAGTCTTGGTTATCTGAGCACCTCATATTCCTTAATCTCCGGTCCCAGATGTAAAAATCTGCCCTTCTCAGGGCCAACTGGGTTTAATCAGATCCGTGTCTAGTAGTGGTGAGCCAAAAACATTTCCCGAATATACTACAGGGGGTTACAGGGCCAAACCATTGCCCCAACCTTGACAAGTTCAGGCAGAATATGAGACCCAGTAAAATTAGTAGCAGAAGTCTTTCCCAGATGCGTTCCAAACTTAAATATAGCTTATCGCTAATAGCATATATTGATCTCCAACAGTCATATCAGGTACAAGACAAGAATTATCCTCTAATATCTAGTTAAGGCAAGATATACTTCTGGGCCATATTCCCTTCAGTAAAAACATCAAGCTCCCTTTAACTTGCTTAGGATTGGATCTTAGTCACTGTATTATAGGCATAAGCAAGCAATGTGTGTTAGTGCAAGCAAGCTATGGCCTAGATTTGGAGTTCGGCGGTAAAAGGGCTGTTAACGCTCCGCGGGCTTTTTTCTGGCCGCACCATAAATTTAACTCTGGTATCGAGAGTTTAATCAAATGCTGCGTTAGGCTCCAAAAAAGGAGCGTAGAGCATTTTTACCGCAAATGCAACTCTCGATACCAGAGTTGCTTACGGACGCGGCCGGCCTCAAAAACGTGCTCGTGCACGATTCTCCCATAGGAAACAATGGGGCTGTTTGAGCTGAAAAAAAACCTAACACCTGCAAAAAAGCAGCGTTCAGCTCCTAACGCAGCCCCATTGTTTCCTATGGGGAAACACTTCCTACGTCTGCACCTAACACCCTAACATGTACCCCGAGTCTAAACACCCCTAACCTTACACTTATTAACCCCTAATCTGCCGCCCCCGCTATCGCTGACCCCTGCATATTTTTTTTAACCCCTAATCTGCCGCTCCGTAAACCGCCGCAACCTACGTTATCCCTATGTACCCCTAATCTGCTGCCCTAACATCGCCGACCCCTATATTATATTTATTAACCCCTAATCTGCCCCCCTCAACGTCGCCGACACCTGCCTACACTTATTAACCCCTAATCTGCCGAGCGGACCTGAGCGCTACTATAATAAAGTTATTAACCCCTAATCCGCCTCACTAACCCTATCATAAATAGTATTAACCCCTAATCTGCCCTCCCTAACATCGCCGACACCTACCTTCAATTATTAACCCCTAATCTTCCGATCGGAGCTCACCGCTATTCTAATAAATGGATTAACCCCTAAAGCTAAGTCTAACCCTAACACTAACACCCCCCTAAGTTAAATATAATTTTTATCTAACGAAATAAATTAACTCTTATTAAATAAATGATTCCTATTTAAAGCTAAATACTTACCTGTAAAATAAATCCTAATATAGCTACAATATAAATTATAATTATATTATAGCTATTTTAGGATTAATATTTATTTTACAGGCAACTTTGTAATTATTTTAACCAGGTACAATAGCTATTAAATAGTTAAGAACTATTTAATAGTTACCTAGTTAAAATAATAACAAATTTACCTGTAAAATAAATCCTAACCTAAGATATAATTAAACCTAACACTACCCTATCAATAAAATAATTAAATAAACTACCTACAATTACCTACATTTAACCTAACACTACACTATCAATAAATTAATTAAACACAATTCCTACAAATAAATACAATTAAATAAACTAGCTAAAGTACAAAAAATAAAAAAGAACTAAGTTACAGAAAATAAAAAAATATTTACAAACATAAGAAAAATATTACAACAATTTTAAACTAATTACACCTACTCTAAGCCCCCTAATAAAATAACAAAGCCCCCCAAAATAAAAAATTCCCTACCCTATTCTAAATTAAAAAAGTTACAAGCTCTTTTACCTTACCAGCCCTGAACAGGGCCCTTTGCGGGGCATGCCCCAAGAAGTTCAGCTCTTTTGCCTGTAAAAAAAAACATACAATACCCCCCCCAACATTACAACCCACCACCCACATACCCCTAATCTAACCCAAACCCCCCTTAAATAAACCTAACACTAATCCCCTGAAGATCTTCCTACCTTGTCTTCACCATCCAGGTATCACCGATCCGTCCTGGCTCCAAGATCTTCATCCAACCCAAGCGGGGGTTGGCGATCCATAATCCGGTGCTGAAGAGGTCCAGAAGAGGCTCCAAAGTCTTCCTCCTATCCGGCAAGAAGAGGACATCCGGACCGGCAAACATCTTCTCCAAGCGGCATCTTCGATCTTCTTCCATCCGGAGCGAAGCGGCAGGATCCTGAAGACCTCCAGCGCGGAACATCCATCCGGACCGACGACTGAACGACGAATGACTATTCCTTTAAGGGACGTCATCCAAGATGGCGTCCCTCGAATTCCGATTGGCTGATAGGATTCTATCAGCCAATCGGAATTAAGGTAGGAATTTTCTGATTGGCTGATGGAATCAGCCAATCAGAATCAAGTTCAATCCGATTGGCTGATCCAATCAGCCAATCAGATTGAGCTCGCATTCTATTGGCTGTTCTGATCAGCCAATAGAATGCGAGCTCAATCTGATTGGCTGATTGGATCGGCCAATCGGATTTAACTAGATTCTGATTGGCTGATTCCATCAGCCAATCAGAAAATTCCTACCTTAATTCCGATTGGCTGATAGAATCCTATCAGCCAATCGGAAATTCGAGGGACGCCATCTTGGATGACGTCCCTTAAAGGAATAGTCATTCGTCGTTCAGTCGTTGGTCCGGATGGATGTTCCGCGCTGGAGGTCTTTAGGATCCTGCCGCTTCGCTCCGGATGGAAGAAGATCGAAGATGCCGCTTGGAGAAGATGTTTGCCGGTCCGGATGTCCTCTTCTTGCCGGATAGGAGGAAGACTTTGGAGCCTCTTCTGGACCTCTTCAGCACCGGATTATGGATCGCCAACCCCCGCTTGGGTTGGATGAAGATCTTGGAGCCAGGACGGATCGGTGATACCTGGATGGTGAAGACAAGGTAGGAAGATCTTCAGGGGATTAGTGTTAGGTTTATTTAAGGGGGGTTTGGGTTAGATTAGGGGTATGTGGGTGGTGGGTTGTAATGTTGGGGGGGGGGGTATTGTATGTTTTTTTTTACAGGCAAAAGAGCTGAACTTCTTGGGGCATGCCCCGCAAAGGGCCCTGTTCAGGGCTGGTAAGGTAAAAGAGCTTGTAACTTTTTTAATTTAGAATAGGGTAGGGAATTTTTTTATTTTGGGGGTCTTTGTTATTTTATTAGGGGGCTTAGAGTAGGTGTAATTAGTTTAAAATTGTTGTAATATTTTTCTTATGTTTGTAAATATTTTTTTATTTTCTGTAACTTAGTTCTTTTTTATTTTTTGTACTTTAGCTAGTTTATTTAATCGTATTTATTTGTAGGAATTGTGTTTAATTAATTTATTGATAGTGTAGTGTTAGGTTAATTGTAGGTAGTTTATTTAATTATTTTATTGATAGGGTAGTGTTAGGTTTAATTATATCTTAGGTTAGGATTTATTTTACAGGTAAATTTGTTATTATTTTAACTAGGTAACTATTAAATAGTTCTTAACTATTTAATAGCTATTGTACCTGGTTAAAATAATTACAAAGTTGCCTGTAAAATAAATATTAATCCTAAAATAGCTATAATATAATTATAATTTATATTGTAGCTATATTAGGATTTATTTTACAGGTAAGTATTTAGCTTTAAATAGGAATCATTTATTTAATAAGAGTTAATTTATTTCGTTAGATTTAAATTATATTTAACTTAGGGGGGTGTTAGTGTTAGGGTTAGACTTAGCTTTAGGGGTTAATCCATTTATTAGAATAGCGGTGAGCTCCGATCGGAAGATTAGGGGTTAATAATTGAAGGTAGGTGTCGGCGATGTTAGGGAGGGCAGATTAGGGGTTAATACTATTTATGATAGGGTTAGTGAGGCGGATTAGGGGTTAATAACTTTATTATAGTAGCGCTCAGGTCCGCTCGGCAGATTAGGAGTTAATAAGTGTAGGCAGGTGTCGGCGACGTTGTGGGGGGCAGATTAGGGGTTAATAAATATAATATAGGGGTCGGCGGTGTTAGGGGTAGCAGATTAGGGGTACATAGGGATAACGTAGGTGGCGGCGCTTTGCGGTCGGAAGATTAGGGGTTAATTATTTTAAGTAGCTGGCGGCGATGTTGTGGGGGGCAGGTTAGGGGTTAATAAATATAATACAGGGGTCGGCGGGGTTAGGGGCAGCAGATTAGGGGTACATAAATATAACGTAGGTGGCGGTCGGCAGATTAGGGGTTAAAAATTTTAATCAAGTGTCGGCGATGTGGGGGGGCCTCGGTTTAGGGGTACATAGGTAGTTTATGGGTGTTAGTGTACTTTAGGGTACAGTAGTTAAGAGCTTTATGAACCGGCGTTAGCCAGAAAGCTCTTAACTCCTGCTATTTTCAGGCGGCTGGAATCTTGTCGTTAGAGCTCTAACGCTCACTTCAGAAACGACTCTAAATACCAGCGTTAGAAAGATCCCATTGAAAAGATAGGCTACGCAAATGGCGTAGGGGGATCTGCGGTATGGAAAAGTCGCGGCTGAAAAGTGAGCGTTAGACCCTTTAATCACTGACTCCAAATACCAGCGGGCGGCCAAAACCAGCGTTAGGAGCCTCTAACGCTGGTTTTGACGGCTACCGCCGAACTCCAAATCTAGGCCTATATTTGTTAGTGTTATTCAAGAGGCCTATTATGAGCCGTCACCCTTGCCTCTCCCTTGTCGGCACCTGCCTTCAAATAAGTCCCACAGTAGAAAATAAAACAGAGTATCGCCAGATATAACTCACGAGTCAGTGAACTCCTCCGGCAGGTCTCCTTGTGTTCACTCAGGGGCCGCTCTATCTGGCTGTGCAGCTACGTGCCGCCAATCTTCAGCGTGTTTTTACACGCTCCTCCGGTGTCTCTGAATGACCCGGCTCTCCTCTAGTCCAGCGCGCCTAATTGCGCTGTCACTCCGGCGTCATGTGTAGCCTGTGCCAGTCCTTGTCAACTTAGAAATTGTAATAGACAAAAAATTATATGTTTTTTGCAATCTTTATGGCCCCAACAAAACAGAGACTTTTGGGAAACATTGGGATTGAAACTCTTCCAGTTTGTCGGCAAAAACATAATAGTAGTTGGTGATTACAACATGACTTTTTCATATATATCAGACAGATTTAATAGCAGATCGACGGACCAAAAGACTAGGGAAACTAAGATACTACACAAGTTCTGTCAGAAGCTGGCACTTAAGGATGTTTGGCGAGTTCAACACCCAGATCAGAGGGGGGTATACGTGCGAGTCCAGGTCATTCAGATCCTTCTCTAGGATAGACTTTTTTTTTTTAGTCTCTAGCCAATTGATGAAGTCCGACATAAAATCGGATATCAAAGATATCACGCTATCTGATCATGCAATCATCTCACTGGAGATTCAACACAGGGCCCCCACCCGGAGTAGTAATGCGCGCTTCTTTTTTCTACAACATCTGGACCAGAATATCAAATTTAGGTCATGGCTGCAAGAAAGATGGAGAGAGTTTTTTAACCATAACAAAGACTATTTGAATAAACCTGAAATCCTCTGGGAAACCGCAAAGGCGGTCCTTAGAGGTGAAATAAAAGCATACCTAATTAGGATGAAGAAAAAAAGGGATCAGAGAGAGGAACAACTAGCCAATACACTCAAAAATGCATATACGCGCTATATTCAGGATAAAACTATACTTAATTGGGATAAATACAGAAAGATTAGAGGGGAACGTGATCTCTTTCTTAAACAAAAGATGGTAGAAGAGGATCAGAAGCAAGAAGCTTTTTTCGCAGGGAGTCAGGGTATTTCGGCAAAAATATTAGCTAAAATTACAAAAACTAGACAACAGAAAAACTTTCTCAGTTATTGACTATCAGAATATGAGATTTAACAAGAGTTCAGAAATAAGACAAGTCTTTAGATTACTACCAAAATGTATATTCCCCTAGTGTAATAGAACAAGACAATAAAGAGAAGTTCTGGTAGAAGATTGAAGTACCCCAGATCACAAAACAAGATTTACAAATGTTGAACGAACCAATCACAATAAGAGATATCAGATGCTATAACCAACCTCAAAGGAGGTAAATCCCCAGGGCCGGATGCTTTGCCAGCTGAATTTTATAAACTCTTGCGAGAACAAATTCTCCCCCTTCTACATGTGTTATTTAATGATTATTTTATTGGAAATAAATCACAATCTTCACTGTTTACTGCTTCAAATGTAGTTCTGATTTTAAAAAAGGGAAAAGATCCTAGTTCTCCATCATATAGACCTATTTCCCTCCTAAATTAGGATTATAAATTGCTGACGGCTATTATCTCTAACCGTCTTAAAAAATGTTTGCACTACATTATACATCCAGACCAGTCAGGATTTATGACAGGACGTAATCCAGTCAAAAATATACGAAGAGTACAGCTGGTCATGGATTATTTTGCAAATAAAGCTTATAAAACAGCACACTCCAAACCTGACCTTGCAATTCTCACAGTCGACGCCGAAAAGGCGGGATCATCTTTTTAAGTCATTAGAGAGATTTGGACTGACGGGTATTCCATCAGTTCATACAGAGAATTTATAAAAATCCACTATCAGCAATCATAGTAAATGGCGAAGCATCAGACAGATTCCCTTTGGGGCGAGGGACAAGACAGGGCTGCCCGCTATCCCCATTACTTTTTAATTTGTCCCTAGAACCCCTGGCAATTTATTTAAGACAGGAGTTGAAGTGGATTAGAATAGGCCCTCAGGATATGGTGCTCTCACTCTTTGCGGACGATCTTTTACTATTTCTAAGCAGTACAGCCTAGTCCATACCAAAAGTTCTATCCATATTTAAGATGTTTGGATCCTTCTCGGGTTATAGGATTAATAACGATAAATCGGAATTATTATGGATATATAAACCAGCCCAGGCAATAACCCATCCGTTCCATGAAACTTCGTGTATACAATATTTGGGTATAAGCTTGAGTAGAAATCCTAGGGATTGGTATGGACTGAACTTTCTTAAATGTATTAAAGAAATACAAGAAAAAGTTCAAATTTGGTCCAATTTACCACTGAGCATCTCGGCTAGAATCATGCTTATAAAAGCTATCATATTTCCTAAATTGTTATATTTCCTTCAAAATTTTCCATTGTTACTATATAATAAAGACATTCTTATGCTACAGAGGGCTTTTAATAATTTTATCTGGCGAGGGAAAAAGCCACGAATAGCATTTGCAACCCTAACACTCTCAAAACATTGTGTTGGCCTCTCATGCCCAAATATTAGAATTTATAATTATGCAGCTGTGTGTAAGTTTGCGTTAGACTGGATTACTGAGAAAGGCTACGTCACACTGTATGACCTGGAGTCGCATTTGATTGCCCCTTTTAATCTAAAAGCAATTTTACATAACCCAGCGATAAAATTGCCGACTAATATAACACAATATGTCACCATTAAAGATGTTGTTAGGACGTGGCAGAAAGTGTGCATAGGAACTAAGATTAATTTTTGCAAGTCGGTCTTTCTCCCACTAACAGGAAACCCAAGCTTTTCGCCAGGGTTGAATATGTCAGTCTTCTCTAGATGGGCGCAAGTTGGCCTTCATTCTCTAGGCCAATTATCTCAGGAAAATAAGCTGGTAGTAAGATCCTTTGAGGAGCTGAAAGGTAAATATAATCTAGCAAGGTCATCCTTTTATGCCTACCTACAATTATGCCACTGGATTGCGAATTTAAGATCTGAAACGGGGATGGAAATAGAAAGGGGGGAATTAGGTAGAGTAATTCAATCCTACACTGATGGGGTCAGCAGAATTTCACAAGTATATAAAATGTTAATTAACACCCATGGGGAAATTCATACAAACAGATTACTTGGGAAATGGGACAAGGTGTTGCCACTAGTAGAAAAAGAGCGGATCACCACCAGTGTTAGGTTAACAATGAAAGCAACGACTCTAGTTACCTGGTGGGAATCCCATATTAAACTACTGAATATGGCATATTTCTCCCCTGCCCGAGTATATATATATATATATGGAGTGGTAATATAGCATCAGGGGAGTGCCCCAAATGTAGACAAGAACGGGCAGGTTTAATTCATTGCTTGTGGAAGTGTCCTAAAGTTAGGCAATTCTGGAACAAAGTTAATTACTGGTGTAATAAAGTCATGGGAGTCCAGGCGGAGTTCTCACAGCTTGAGGTATTTTTTTCTATTTCAATATAACAATAGTAAACCTGGAATCAACCACAAATTCCTGAACGCAATGATATTAGTAGGGAGAAATGTGATCCTTACTAACTGGAAGAGTAGAGGTGACCTTAAGTTGTCTGAATTTTGTAGGAAAGCCCAGTATCAAATAATATTGTATCAGCAATAATAAACTACGGCAATTTTTTACCAAATGGAAATTGATGATTCTATCTCTCCCCTTAACCATTCAGAGGCAAACAGTGGTAGTCTTTAAGAAGTCCGAGTGGTTCCTGCAGCAGATACAGACAGGAGGGTTCCCAAGATCATGGTCATTTGACTAGGGTGTCGGTGAGAGGGGGATTTATTGCCCCCTCTCCTTTTCGGGTGGGTTTTTCCCCCTTTTTTTTTTCCCTGTTTTCTCCCCTCTTTTCGTTTCTCTTGGGTCCTAGAGTCGCTAGGATTTGGTAATAATGTAAATATGGAATGAGATCCAGTGAAGTAAGGTACACTTCACTGGACTATATTGTGGTCCTGTATTTTGATGGAATATTGTTTTTTGGCTAGGCAAACTGCCTACAGAATGTGGAGTTTGTAATTGTCAAGATTTTCTTTTGTTTAAAAACCAATAAAAACAATTTAAAAAAAAAAAAAAAAAGAATGCTACGAGACAGGATTAGAGAGCACCTCTGTAATATCGAAAAGGGTAATTTAGATACCCACCCCTATAAGCACTTTAGGGAAATCCACAGCAATAATCTGCAACACTTTACATTTTTGGGGTATATATATAGTGAGAGGAGACTGGAGAGGGGGCAATTTTGAGAAAAAGCTCTTGAAGAAGGAATCTGAGCTTATATATAAATTCAATACCCTCTATGCAAGAGGTCTAAACTCAGAGATGGACCTATCTCCATTTCTAGGAGTGTAAAATATGATAAGGCCCCCACAATTAAGGACCCTATGTAGAATATGAGTCTAGAGCGATTAGTCTATCATATTGAATGTTTTCTATATACAACTAACTTTCCTAAATTTCGAATAATTTATACAGCAAAACAAAAACCTTAAATCAATGTTTGGACTAAGTTATGCATTAATAATGTGTCAATACTGCTATCTATCTAACCATGTCCCTATGAGTAGAAATCCTCAAAAGAAAAGTCTATTATAGACATCACACTTTGAAAGATATCCTTTTGGGGACTCAGGGATTCATTTTTTGCCATTTCTATTACAATCAAATAAAAACATTTTTTTTACTTTATATTAAAAGAGAGATAAGTAGATACATGATAATTTATACTTATATCTCTTGTTTATATATCAACTATATGAAAATTGGAATAGTTGCATAAATCACCAATCCGATATTTATAGTACAGGTCATATTTGGTTTATGATTTTAGTAATGAATTTAAATAGTGTTATTTGATTTTTTTTTTTCGTTTTGATTTCATTTGCTGAAACTATGGAATACCACCTAATGGAATATACCACCCTAATATAGGTTTTTGTATAATGTATTAAAGTTACATAAATAAAATTATTTTTATCTTATACCATAACATAATTTGGGAAAAACGTACAACTTATGGACATAACCTCTGTCATCTAACGGAATCTTTTGGGACCGGTAAAAACCTTTAGAGTATTCATCCAATGTCTGACATTTAAATGTTGCAGTAATAAAAGTTTGCACTCTAATTCCGCATACCACCTTAACAAGCAACTCACCTTGAGATCTAATTGAGAAAACTACCATCCAATTGAATTACAGCAGTGGATTTTTAAACATGAGTTCTGGGAGCAACTGTCATCTTGAGAAAGCCCAATTATATGGGTGAAACGCGTAGAAGAAAGAGTTGCTGACCCTGTCAAGAACTTTTAACTAGGTACCTAGTCGTTTACCCGCGAGTGATATACGCTAAGAGCGGGGGTTGTTTAATTTCATCAGTCCAGCTAAATTTCTTTCTTGCCGGAATCCTGCTGCACATTGCTGTTCACAGCCGACGCAGGTGTAAATCTCAGCGAGACGCCGACCAGAGTGGCAACGCTCCTGGCAAGGAAAAGGTTCCGGTAACGACTCAGTTGCCTGTCAAGTGTGAGCATTTGACACACAGCCTGTTCAGAAGTGTCACCGCGCCTGGCGAGGAAAAGTTCCGGTAACTATTCAAAGTTGTTTGCTAAGTGTGAGTAATTGATACATAGCCTGATGTTAAGGTGAGAAGTGTGCATAATACAAGAACCAGTGACTGGCATGTATATTTCACGGAATCAATACTAATCTATCTGAAGTGATATAAATTTATCTCCCCAAACACAGAGATTAACTTGCTGCCTATTCTGTATATATTAAGGCGGTTTTCATCACACATATAAGATTATGGGATTTTACAACTCCAATATGTGTTATTAACACCTGAAGATTTGACACAAATATATGGAGTAATAACTGCATTGTCACTTTTAAACTAGCAACATTTTATTTCGATATCGACACAGACCGGATCCCATAGCAACAAAAGAGGAACATTTGGCGCTTCCCTCAGTTGGCAATTCTTTTAGCCAGTAACATCTTTTCATCTATTTTTGTTTTTTTATTTTTATGTTATTATATATACCATTGTAGGGAGACGTCCCTTGTATTGTATAATATATCTTTTGTAGTAAATTTTACATATCACTTGTGGTGTATTTCTCATTATTAACGCTGTTATTACTTCTGATTAAGTGTGTTGGTTTCTCTTAGCTTCTAGCGCCCTCTCATTTGTGGTTTCTGTTTAGTCTCAGCTTGCTGCAGTCAGGTTCATCAGATTTCAGTCGGACAATATCACGACTGTAGCCTACATCAACCATCAAGGGGGAACAAGGAGTTCCCTAGCAATGTTGGAGGTTTCAAAAATAATTCTATGGGCAGAGGTTCACTCTTGCAATCTATCAGCTATCCATATCCCAGGAGTAGAGAACTGGGAGGCGGATTTTCTAAGTCGGCAGACTTTTCATCCGGGAGAGTGGGAACTCCATCCGGAGGTATTTGCACAGTTGATTCAACTTTGGGGCAAACCAGAACTGGATCTCATGGCGTCTCAGAACGCCAAGCTTCCTTGTTACGGATCCAGGTCCAGGGATCCCAAGGCAGCGCTGATAGATGCTCTAGCAGCGCCTTGGTCCTTGAACCTGGCTTATGTGTTTCCACCGTTTCCTCTGCTCCCTCGTCTGATTGCCAAGATCAAGCAGGAGAGAGCTTCGGTGATTTTGATAGCACCTGCGTGGCCACGCAGGACTTGGTAGGCAGATCTGGTGGACATGTCATCCCTTCCACCATGGACTCTGCCGCTGAGGCAGGGCCTTCTACTTCAGGGTCCTTTCAACCACCCAAATCTAATTTCTCTTCGTCTGACTGCTTGGAGATTGAACGCTTGATTTTATCAAAGCGTGGTTTCTCTGAGTCGGTCATTGACACATTAATTCAGGCTCGAAAGCCGGTTACTAGGAAAATCTATCATAAGATATGGTGTAGATATCGTCATTGTTGTGAATCCAAAGGTTACTCATGGAGTAAGGTCAGGATTCCTAGGATATTATATTTTCTCCAAGAAGGATTGGAGAAGGGATTGTCAGCTATTTCCTTAAAGGGACAGATTTCTGCTCTGTCCTTTTGCACAAGCGTCTGGCTGATACTCCAGATGTTCAGGCGTTTTGTCAGGCTTTAGTTAGAATCAAGCCTGTGTTTAAACCTGTTGCTCCGCCATGGAGTTTAAATTTAGTTCTTAAGGTTCTGCAAGGGGTTCCGTTTGAACCTTTGCATTCTATAGATATTAAACTTTTATCTTGGAAAGTTCTGTTTTTAGTAGCTATCTCCTCGGCTCGAAGAGTTTCGGAGTTATCTGCTTTACAATGTGATTCCCCTTATCTCATTTTCCATGCAGATAAGGTAGTGTTACGTACCAAACCTGGGTTTCTTCCTAAGGTGGTATCTAATAAGAATATCAATCAGGAGATTGTTGTTCCTTCACTATGTCCTAATCCTTCTTCAAAGAAGGAACGTCTATTACACAATCTTGATGTGGTTCGTGCTTTAAAATTTTATTTACAAGCTATGAAGGATTTTCGTCAAACATCTGCTTTGTGGTCTACTCTGGACAGAGGAGAGGCCAAAAGGCTTCTGCAACTTCTTTCTTTTTGGCTAAGAAGTATAATCCGCTTAGCTTATGAGACTGCTGGCCAGCAGCCTCCTGAAAGAATTACAGCTCATTCCATTAGAGCGGTAGCTTCCACATGGGCTTTTAAGACTGAGGCTTCTGTTGAACAGATTTGTAAGGCGGCGACTTGGTCTTCGCTTCATACTTTTTCAAAATTCTACAAATTTGATACTTTTGCTTCTTCGGAGGCTATTTTTGGGAGAAAGGTCTTACAGGCAGTGGTGCCTTCCGTTTAAGCGCCTGCCTTGTCCCTTCCTTCATCCGTGTCCTAAAGCTTTGGTATTGGTATCCCACAAGTAATGGATGAATCCGTGGACTGGATACACCTTACAAGAGAAAACAAAATTGATGCTTACCTGATAAATTTATTTCTCTTGTTTTGTATCCAGTCCACGGCCCGCCTTGTCATTTTAAGGCAGGTGTTTTTTATTTTTAAACTACAGTCACCACTGCACCCTATAGTTTCTCCTTTCTCTTGCTTGTCTTCGGTCGAATGACTGGGAGTGGCAGTTAGGGGAGGAGCTATATAGACTGCTCTGCTGTGGGTGTCCTCTTGCAGCTTCCTGTTGGGAAGGAGAATATCCCACAAGTAATGGATGAATCCGTGGACTGGATACACCACAAGAGAAATAAATTTATCAGGTAAGCATAAATTTGGTTTTCTTTCACTACAAGCAAGATTTTTGGGTATAGCTGTAGTCCACATCAATCTCTGCAGTATAGTAATGGTGGCTTTAAAGCAGTTAGACAACAAAGCAAGGCCCACCTAACAAGTTCCGAACACATTGCTGCCCTAGTATAGAAAACCAGAGTAGGGTTACTCTGTTCTTTCTTTGTCTACAGGCCTCTATGTGGAGTACATGTCCTTTCACGCCTTATAAGATGTCGTCCTGCCGGACAGCTTAACTACAGGTAAGTGCTTTTGTCTTCTAGGTTTTGAGACTTGCACTAGGAGTGTTTGTCTGCAATATTTATTGGGGCAGATTAATCCTTTGGGAAGGATTTTTTTTTGGCAGTGGCAGGCACTTGTGTTGAGACATGTGGGAATCATTCCCTGAGGCTGGCTGGTGTTTGTTAGTTTGCATTTTAATTTTCCCCTTTATTTTACTGAACTGCAGTTATGTGAATCCTACTGTTGCTCAGTGGTATGGTTTCAATTTGGGCTGTGGGTGAATCGGAACTCAATGGGTGTTTGAGCTGTCTGTCATTGTTAATAGATTTGGTGGTTGTAAGCTGCGCACTTCTTTTTCTTTGCTGTTTATATGGCTTGGCCTCTTCCGGCTGAGAACGGAGTGGCGCCATTTCTTTCATGTAATTGGCAAGAGTCCATGAGCTAGTGACGTATGGGATATACAATCTTACCAGGAGGGGCAAAGTTTCCCAAACCTCAAAATGCCTATATATACACCCCTCGCCACACCCACAATTCAGTTTTACAAACTTTGCCTCCTATGGAGGTGGTGAAGTAAGTTTGTGCTTGATTTCTATGATAAGCGCTTCTAAGCATTTTGAAGCCCAATTCCTCTCAGAGTACAGTGTTTGTCAGAGGCATATGAAGGGAGTATCGCTTATTGATTTTATGGTTTTCCTATCAGGAAATCTTTTCAAATGTTCTTTTATCGGTTTTAGGGATTCATCTCCTACCTCCCTTTTCAGATCGACGATATACTGTTATATACCATTACATCTGCTGATACTTTTTCAGTACTGGTTTGGCTATCTGCTATATGTGGATTGGTGTCTTTTGGTAAGTATGTTTTTCTTTAAGACACTCTCAGCTATGTTTTGGCGCTTTTATGTATTAATATAAAGTTTTAAAGATATGTATTTTATTTCTATTTGCCATGAGTCAGGTCTATGTATATTTTCTTTTGCAGACTGTCAGTTTCAGTTTGGGAAGCATGTTTAGGAAGTTATTTGTCTTACCTGGGGTATAGTCCTTTTCTTCTACTAGATACGACGAGTCCACGGATTTCATCCTTGTGGGATATTATCCTCCTGCTAACAGGAAGTGGCAAAGAGCACCACAGCAGAGCTGTATATATATATATAGCTCCTCCCTTCCCCTCCACCTCGAGTCATTCTCTTTGCCTGTGTTGTACTAGGAAGAGGTAAAGTGAGATGTTAGTTTTATTTTCTTCAATCAAGAAGTTTTTTATTTTAAATGGTACCGGTGTGTACTATTTTCCTCGGGGTTATGGAAGAAGATTTCTGCCCTGAGGTTGATGATCTTAGCAGCTGTAACTAAGATCCACGCTGGTTCCCACAAGACTTCTGAAGATAACACATGAGACATCTTCAGTGTGGAGACCGGTTTCATGCTACAAGCAGCATTAAGGTATGTGCAGCCTTTTATTTCTGAGGAGACTTGATATATCAGAACTGGCTGGCATTTATTTCCCTGTAAGGGGGTAAGCTGTAGACATTATAAGTGCATTATTGTCACTATGGCAAAAAGAAAAATGGTTAGTTTACCATAGAATTGTTATTGTTTTAAAAGATAGATAATCCCTTTAATTACCCATTCTCTAGTTTTGCATAACCAACAGTTCTATTAATATACTTTCTCTTGTAAAGGTGTATCCAGTCCACGGGTTCATCCATTACTTGTGGGATATTCTCCTTCCCAACAGGAAGCTGCAAGAGGACACCCACAGCAGAGCCCTCTATATAGCTCCTCCCCTAACTGCCACCCCCAGTCATTCTCTTGCAGCTCTCGACAAGAAAGGAAGTATCAAGAGAGATGTGGTGACTTAGTGTAGTTTTTACCTTCAATCAAAAGTTTGTTATTTTTAAACGGTACCGGCGTTGTACTGTTTTTACTCTCAGGCAGAAATTGGAAGAAGAATTCTGCCTGGAGGTTTGATGATCTTAGCGGTTTGTAACTAAGGTCCATTGCTGTTCTCACACATAACTGAAGAGTATGGAAAGAAAACTTCAGTTGGGGGGACGGTCTGCAGATTGCCTGCTTTGAGGTATGTTCAGTATATTTTTTTCTAGAGATAAGGTCTAGAAAATTCTGACAGTTGCCTGGTATATTTAAGGTAATCCTGCTACAGTGATTTAACAACAACTGGGATCATGCTTGCAAAAAGGGATAATATTCATGTTAATACTCATATTACTTAGTGTAAAAACGTTTGCATGATTTATAAATAAAAATGTTTTTTCTCTGAGGGTGATAAATCTTTATTTGGGGCCTAATTTCCACATGGCTTGTTAGATTACTCCTAGGAGTACTTTTTTAAGGCCCTCTGACTTTGAGTGCATGGTGGGAGGGGCCTATTTTCATTTTCAGTCTGAGACATCCAGCTTCCCTGAAGGAGTACTCTGGCTTATAGGACCTCTATAGAGGGTTTTGTTCCTGCAAAAATCGTTTTTAAGGGCAGGTAGGAGCCACAGCACAGCTGTGGCAGTGTGTTTGACTGTTAGCAGGTTTAATGTTTTTCTAATTCGTTTTTGGGCCTGAGGGGTTAATCATCCATTTGCAAGTGGGTGCAATGCTGCTTTAGTCCCTTATACACACTGTAAAAATTTCGTAGAGTTTACTACTTTATTTCACTGTTTTGCAGTTTATGTGGTAGTTTTTTCTCTTAAAGGCACAGTACCGTTTATTATTGCTTTTTTCACATTTATTAAAGTGTTTTCCAAGCTTGCTGGTCTCATTACTAGTCTGTTAAACATGTCTGACATAGAGGAAACTCCTTGTTCATTATGTTTAGAAGCCATTGTGGAACCCCCTCTTAGAATGTGTACCAAATGCACTGACCTTTCTATAAGTTATAAAGACCATATTATGGCTTTTAAAGATTTATCACCTGAGGTTTCTGAGACTGACAAAAGGGAGGTTATGCCATCTAGCTCTCCCCACCTGTCAGAACCTATAACTCCCGCTCAAGGGACGCCAAGTACATCTAGTGCGTCCAATGCGTTTACTTTACAAGACATGGCGGCAGTTATGAATCATACCCTCACAGAGGTATTGTCCAAACTGCCAGGGTTACAAGGAAAGCAAGACAGCTCTGGGGCTAGAACAAATACAGAGCTCTCTGACGCTTTAGTAGCTATGTCTGATATACCCCCACAATGTACAGAAGCTGAAGCAGGAGAGCTTCTATCTGTGGGTGACTTCTCTGATTCAGGGAAGGCGTTACTTCAGTCTGTGTCTGAAATGACAGCATTTAAATTTAAGCTTGAACACCTCCGCGTGTTGCTCAGGGAGGTTTTAGAGACTCTGGATGACTGTGACACCATTGTAGTCCCAGAGAAATTGTGTAAAATGGACAAATACTTTGCAGTGCCTGTTTACACTGATGTTTTTCCAATCCCTAAGAGGTTTTCAGAAATTATTACTAAGGAATGGGATAGACCAGGTGTGCCGTTCTCTCCCCCTCCTGCTTTTAAGAAAATGTTTCCTATAGATGCCGCTACAAGGGACTTGTGGCAGACGGTCCCTAAGGTGGAGGGACTATGTCCTAATCCTTCTTCAAAGAAGGAACGTCTATTACACAATCTTGATGTGGTTCGTGCTTTAAAGTTTTATTTACAAGCTACGAAGGATTTTCGTCAAACATCTGCTTTGTTTGTTGTCTACTCTGGACAGAGGAGAGGCCAAAAGGCTTCAGCAACTTCTCTTTCTGTTTGGCTAAGAAGTATAATACGCTTAGCTTATGAGACTGCTGGCCAGCAGCCTCCTGAAAGAATTACAGCTCATTCTACTAGAGCAGTAGCTTCCACATGGGCTTTTAAACATGAGGCCTCTGTTGAACAGATTTGTAAGGCGGCGACTTGGTCTTCGCTTCATACCTTTTCTAAATTCTATAAATTTGATACTTTTGCTTCTTCAGAGGCTATTTTTGGGAGAAAGGTCTTACAAGCAGTGGTGCCTTCCGTTTAAGTTTCTGCCTTGTCCCTCCCTTCATCCGTGTACTTTAGCTTTGGTACCTTTACAAGAGAAAACAAAATTTATGCTTAATTGATAAATTTATTTCTCTTGTGGTGTATCCAGTCTACGGCCCGCCCTGTCATTTTAAGGCAGGTGTTTTTTATTTTTAAACTACAGTCACCACTGCACCCTATAGTTTCTCCTTTTTTTTGTTTCTTGCTTGTCTTCGGTCGAATGACTGGGGGTGGCAGTTAGGGGAGGAGCTATATAGACAGCTCTGCCGTGGGTGTCCTCTTGCAGCTTCCTGTTGGGAAGGAGAATATCCCACAAGTAATGGATGAACCCGTGGACTGGATACACCACAAGAGAAATAAATGTATCAGGTAAGCATAAATTTTGTTTTTTACCTCTGTGATTACTTTGTATCTAGGAACCTTCTTCCAGCCCCCTGATCACATGACTGTGACTGTTTATTATCTATTGTCTTAAATTTAGCATTGTTTTGTGCTAAATCTTAAATCACTTTCTGTGCCTGAACACAGTGTTATCTATATGGCCCACATGTACTTTCTGTCTTTGTGTTGAAAATAAATTTAAAAAGCATGTGATAAGAGGCAGCCCTCAAAGGCTTAGAAATTAGCATATGAGCCTACCTATGTTTAGTTTAAACTAAGAATACCAAGAGAGAAAAGCAAATTTGATGATAAAAGTAAATTGGAAAGTTGATTAAAATTAAAAGTCCTATCTGAATAATGAGTTTAATTTATACTAGACTGTCCCTTTAAGAGTTTTTTTAATTTTGCAGATAACCAGTATGACTTGCTGGGATGTGTTTTGGGGTGTATTTTGTTCCACTTAGTTTGTGTGTAAAACCGCTTCTCCATGCGGTCGATTTTGGGCCTACTCAGACATCGGCCGTAAGGGGCGGGGCTTGTTTTTGTGCGTTCAGATGCGCATTTCCTTCTCACTAAGAAGCAGCAAGCAGTAACTCTGGTTGCTCCTGGGCAGTGTATCTCCGGTCCGGAGTGTTGGCAGGTCATTTCGAAGTACCCTGGGGGCAGGTTGGTGCCATAGCAGAGCTGTGGCGAGGTGCAGGGGGTATTTTGTGTGTAAACTGACATTTTTCTGATCTAAGTTACTTTAGAGCCTTATTTCTCCCCTTACTACTGGGGTGCAGTAATTTTTGGATAAACCAACAAGTTTAAATTAATTTTTGAGACAAATTAACATTATTTAAGCTGTTTTGGAAAAAATGTTAACTTTTCATTTCTTAAAAGCGCAGTACACGTTTTTCAAAAATGTATTTAAAGCAATAAAGTGTTTAAACTACTTCTGTGGTTATTACTAGTCTGTTCAACATGTCTGACATTGAGGAATCTCATTGTTCTATGTGTTTAGAAGCTTTTGTGGAACCCCCTCTAACATTGTGTACTTCTTGTACTGAAAGGGCCTTACATTGTAAAGACCATATTTTAGGTCAAGAAAGTGTGCCTAAGGATGATTCTCAGTCTGAAGAGAATCAGGATATGCCATACTTTGACGCCCACACAAGCGACGCCAAGTACCTCTAGTGCGTCTAATTCATTTACTCTGCAGGAGATGGCTGCAGTTATGTAAACTACCCTTACAGAGGTATTATCTAAATTACCAGTGTTACAGGGTAAACGCAGTAGGCCAGGTATTAATGTAAATACTGAATCCTCTGATGCTTTATTGGCTATTTCCGATGTACCCTCACAGTGCTCTGAGTTGGGGGTCAGGGAATGTCTGAGGGAGAAATTTCAGACTCAGGGAATGTGTCACCTCAGACAGATTCGGATGTTATGTCCTTTAAATTTAGGCTTGAACACCTCCGCCTATTACTTCGGGAGTTTTTAGCGACTCTGGATGATTGTGACCCTATTGTGATACCACCAGAGAAATTGTGTAAGATGGACAATATCTAGAGGTACCTTACACTGATGTTTTTCCGGTTCCTAAAAGAATTTCGGAGATTATAAAAAAGGAATGGGATAGACCAGGTATACCGTTCTCTCCCCCTCTTAATTTTAATAAAATGTTTCCCATATCAGACACCATTCGGGACTCGTGGCAAACGGTCCCTAAGGTAGAGGGAGCTATATCTACCCTGGCTAAGCGTACAACTATACCCATTGAGGACAGTTGTGCTTTCAAAGACTCTATGGATAAAAAGTTAGAGGGTCTTCTAAAGAAATTATTAATCAGGGTTTTCTTTTACAACCTATGGCTTGCATTGTTCCAGTAACTACTGCAGCAGCTTTTTGGTTTGCGGCTCTGGAAGATTCTCTGAAGGTTGAGACTCTGTTAGATGACATTTTGGATAGAATTAAGGCTCTTAAGCTAGCTAATTCTTTCATTACTGATGCCGCTTTTCAAATTGCTAAATTAGCAGCAAAAAATGCAGGATTTGCTATTATAGCGCGTAGAGTGTTATGGCTTAAATCTTGGTCTGCTGATGTGTCATCAAAAACTAAGCTTTAGCTATTCCTTTTAAAGGTAAGACTCTTTTCGGGCCTGAATTGAAGGAAATCATTTCTGACATTACTGGAGGCAAAGGCCATGCCCTGCCGCAGGATAAGTCTCTTAAGATGAGGAGTAAACAAAAGAATTTTTGCTCCTTTCGGAATTTTAAAGGGGGACCCTCTGCTTCCTCCACAAAGCAGGAAGGGAATTTTGCCCAATCTAAGTCAGTCTGGAGACCCAACCAGACTTGGAATAAAGGTAAACAACCCAAAAAGCCTGCTGCTGCTACAAAGACAGCATGAAGGGGCGGATCTAGTAGGGGCAGACTTTCTTTCTTTGCTCAGACTTGGGCAAGAGATGTTCAGGACCCCTGGGCACTGGAAATCGTGACCCACGGGTATCAACTGGAATTCAAGGATTTTCTCCCAAGAGGGAGATTTCATCTTTCACGATTATCTGTAGACCAGATAAAAAGTGAGGCGTTCTTACACTGTGTAAAAGACCTCTATACCATGGGAGCAATTTGTCCCGTTCCAAAACCGGGACAGGGGTTTTACTCAAATCTTTTCGTGGTTCCCAAAAAAGAGGGAACTTTCAGACCCATTTTAGATCTCAAGTGTCTAAACAAGTTTCTCAGAGTCCCATCGTTCAAAATGGAGACTATACGAACAATCTTACCAATGATCCAGGAGGGTCAGTATATGACTACCGTGGATTTGAAGGATGCTTACCTTCATATTCCTATCCACAAGGATCATCATCAGTTTCTAAGGTTTGCCTTCCTGGACAAACATTATCAGTTTGTGGCTCTTCCCTTCGGGATGGCCACAGCACCCATAATCTT
The DNA here is from genome assembly GCF_027579735.1 of Bombina bombina. Taxonomy (NCBI): domain Eukaryota; kingdom Metazoa; phylum Chordata; class Amphibia; order Anura; family Bombinatoridae; genus Bombina; species Bombina bombina. Next base: position 345,926,247 of record NC_069502.1, on the reverse strand, counting down.
CACAAAAGATTCTAGGGTCTCTTCTGGCGGTTCTCAGACCACGGGGCATAGCAGTGGCGCCTTATCTGGACGATATTCTAATCCAGGCATTAACATATCAACTGACAAAGTCTCACACGGACACAGTGTTGTCTTGCCTGAGAACTCACGGTTGGAAGGTGAACATAGAGAAAAGTTCTTGGGAACTCTGATAGACTCAGTAGACATGAAAATATTTCTGACAGAGGTCAGAAAATCAAAGATTCTAAATACTTGCCAAGCACTACAGTCCATTCCTCGGCCATCAGTGACTCAGTGTATGGAGGTAATTGGATTAATGGTAGCGGCAATGGACATTGTTCAGTTTGCTCGCTTTCATCTCAGACCACTGCAGCTGTGCATGCTCGGACAGTGGAATGGGGATTATGCGGATTTATCTCCTCAGATAAATCTGGATCAAGAAACCAGAGACTCTCTCTTCTTTGGTGGTTGTCGCCGGATCATCTGTCCTAGGGGACTTGTTTCCGCAGACCCTCGTGGGTGATAGTGACAACGGGTGGAGTTTCTACTTCCAATCAATATTCTGGAACTAAGAGCAATATTCAATGCGCTTCAGGCGTGGCCTCAGTTGGCTTCGGCCAAATTGATCAGATTCCAGTTGGACAACATCACGACTGTGGCATATATCAATCGGGGGGAACAAGGAGTTCCTTAGCGATGATAGCAGTATCCAAGATAATCCCGTGGGTGGAGGCCCACTCTTGTACTCTGTCAGCAATCTACATCCCAGGAGTAGAGAACTGGGAAGCGGATTTTCTAAATAGACAGACATTTCATCCGGGGGAGTGGGAACTCCACCTGGAGGTGTTTGCCTCACTGATTCTGCGATGGGGCAGACTGGAATTGGATCTGATGGCATCTCAACAGAATGCCAAACTTCCAAGATACAGATCCAGGTCGAGGGATCCTCAGGCCGAACTGATAGATGCCTTGGCAGTACCGTGGTCGTTCAGCCTAGCTTATGTGTTTCCATTGTTTCCTCTCCTTCCACGCGTGATTGCTCGAATTCAAACAGGAGAGAGCTTCAGTAATCCTGATAGCGCCTGCGTGGCCATGCAGGACTTGGTATGCGGATCTAGTGGACATGTCCTCTCTGCCACCGTGGAAACTTCCTTTGAAACAGGACCTTCTCATTCAAGGTCCTTTCCAACATCCAAATCTAATTTCTCTGCAGCTGACTGCGTGGAGATTGAACTCTTGATTTTATCGAAGAGAGGATTCTCTTATTCGGTCACAAATACTTTGATACAGGCTAGAAAACCTGTCACTAGATAAATCTATCATAAGATATGGCGTAAATATCTTTATTGGTGTGAATCCAAGGGTTACTCATGGAGTAAAGTTAGGATTCTGTCTTTTCTCCAAGAAGGTTTGGAGAAAGGATTATCAGCAAGTTCCTTAAAGGGACAAATTTCTGCTTTGTCAATTTTGTTTCACCAACGTTTGGCAGATGTGCCAGATGTTCAGTCTTTTTGTCAGGTTCTATCTAGAATTAAGCCTGTATTTAGACCTATTACTCCTCCCTGGAGTTTGAATTTAGTTCTTCGTGTTCTTCAAGGGGTTCCGTTTGAACCTATGCATTCCATAGATATTAAATTGTTATCTTGGAAAGTTCTGTTTTTGGTTGCTATTTCTTCTGCTCGAAGAGTTTCTGAGCTTTCAGCGTTGGTGTGATTCGCCTTATCTCATTTTTCATTCTGATAAGGTGGTTTTACGTACTAAACCTGGATTTCTTCCTAAGGTTGTTTCAAATAAAAATATTAATCAGGAAATTGTTGTTCCTTTCTTGTGACTGCTGTGGCTTCCACTTGGGCCTTTAAAAACGATGCATCTGTTGAACAGATTTGTAAGGCTGCGACTTGGTCGTCCCTTCCTACTTTTTCCAAATTTGATACTTTTGCCTCTTCTGAAGCTGTTTTTGGGAGAAAAGTTCTTCAAGCAGTGGTGCCTTCCGTTTAGGTCTCTGTCTTGTCCCTCCCTTTCATCCGTGTCCTGTTGCTTTGGTATTGTATCCCACAATATCTAGTAGAAGAAAAGGAAATTTATGCTTACCTGATAAATTGATTTCTTCTACAATACGACGAGTCCACTGCCCTCCCTGTCAATTTAAGACAGATTATAGTTTTTATTATTTACAACTTGTCACCTCTGCACCTTTTAGGTTTTCCTTTCTCTTCCTATAACCTTCGGTCGAATGACTGGAGGGGAAGGGAGGAGCTATATATATATACAGCTCTGCTATAAATTTCCTTTTTTCAAATTGTCTGTTTTTCTTTTAATTACGTAGGCAAAATTAGGCTTGCAAGGGCACAAAATGCTGTTATTTATTGCGTCATTCTTGGCGCAAGAATTTTGTTGGCGAGAAGGTACGTCTTTGATGACGCAAGTTCGTTATTTCCGGGCGTCTTAGTTGACGCCAGGGTTCCTTACACCCTACTTCCTATATGCCTCTTGCCTTCTATATGCTCAGAGGGCTATGCTGTTTGCATTTTTTTCCCATTCCTGAAACTGCCATATAAGGAAATTGTCAATTTTTGCTTTAATGTTGTGTTTTTCTTTTACATTTTGCAAGATATCTCAATCTGATCCTCAGAAGCAACTGTTGGAACCCTGCTGCCTGATCACAGTTCTACCAAAGGTAAGTGCATCTGTTGTAAATTAGCTGATATTATATCTCCAGCTGTAGTATGTAATAGTTGTGATAAGCTTTTGCATGCAGAAAAAGTTTCCATCAGTACTAGTACAGCTTCTGTTGTTCCTTCAACATCTAATGTACATGATATCCCTGTTGATATGAAAAATTATATTGCTGATGCGATACAGAAGGCTATTCTGCCTTCTAATAAACGTAAAAGGTCTTTTAAAACTTCTCATAAAATTGATGAAATTTCTAATGACCGACAACATACTGAAATATCCTCCTCTGATGAGGATCTCTCTGATTCATTAGATCCTACCTCAGACATTGACACTGACAAATCTATTTATCTTTTCAAGATTGGGTATATTTGTTCCTTGTTTAAAGAAGTGTTGGTTACTTTGAATATTGAGGAGTCTAGTCCTCTTGATATCAAAACTAGTAAATGTTTAAATTCTGTTTCCTGATGCTATTGCTGATGTGATTGCTAAGGAATGGGTTAAGCCTGGTACTTCTTTCATTCCTCCTTCTAGGTTTAAAAGGTTGTACACTTTGCCAGTGGCTAGATTAGAGTTTTGGGAAAATATCCCCAAAGTTGATGGGGCTATTTCTACTCTTGCCAAATGTACTACTATTCCTATGGAAGACAGTACTTCTTTTAAAGATCTTTTAGATAGGAAACTTGAATCTTATCTAAGGAAAGCTTATTTATATTCTGGCTGTCTTCTCAGGCCTGCCATTGCTTTGGCTGATGTTGTGGCTGCATCAACCTTTTGGTTGGATAGCTTAGCGCAACAGGAAACAGATCCTAGTTTGTCTAGCATTGTTAGTTTGCTTCAACATACTAATCATTTTATCTGTGATGCTATTTTTGATATCATCAAACTTGATGTTAAATCTATGTCTTTAGCTATTTTAGCTAGAAGAGCTTTATGGCTCAAATCTTGGAATGCTGACATTGTATCTAAGTCTAGATTACTATCTTTCTTTCCAAGGTAACAATTTATTTGGTTCTCAGTTTGATTCAAATATTTCAACTATCACTGGGGGAAGGGAGTTTTTTTGCCTCAGGATAAGATCTAAGGGTAAATCTAAAGCTTCTAATAGTTTTCGTTCTTTTCGACAGAATAAGGAACAGAAAACCAAATTCTTCCCCTAAAGACTCTGGTGTTAATTGGAAATCTTCAAGTTCGAATAAATCCAAGCCTTTTAAGAAACCAAAGCTAGCCCCCAAGACTGCATGAAGGTGCGGCCCTCTATCTAGTTCAGCTTGTGTGGGGCAGATTGAAATTATTCCAAGACATTTGGGCAGATTCTATTCAAAATCAGTGGATTCAGAGTATTGTCTCTCAAGGGTATCGAATAGGATTAAGAGTAAGACCTCCTGTGAGGCTCAAGCTTTTCTGAAGTGTGTTTCAGATCTAGAGCTTTCAGGGGTAATAATACCAGTTCCATTTAAGGAACAGGGTCTGGGGCTTATTCAAATCTATTCATTGTCCCAAAGAAAGAAAATTCATTCAGGCCAGTTCTGGATCTGAAGTTTTTGAATTGTTTTGTAAGAGTCCCAACTTTCAAGATGGTCACTAAGGATTATTTTGCCTTTTGTTCAGCAAGGTCATATCATATCTTCACATTCCGATTCATCCAGAACCACTATCAGTCTCTGAGATTCTCTTTTCTAGACAAGCATTACCAATTTGTCGCTCTTCCATTTGGCCTAGCAACAGCTCCAAGGATCTTTTCGAAGGTTATTGGTGCCCTTCTATCTGTAATCAGAGAACAGGGTATTGTGGTGTTTCCTTATTTGGACGATATCTTGGTTCTAGCTCAGTCTTTACATTTAGTCGAATCTCACACGAATCAACTAGTGTTGTTTCTTCAAAAACATGGTTGGAGGATCAATTTACCAAAGAGTTTCTTGATTCCTCAGACAAGGGTCACCTTTTTAGGTTTACAGATAGATTGTCCATGACTCTGTTCTTAACAAACAAGAGATGAATTACATTTGTTTCAGCTTGTCGAAACCTTCAGTCTCAATCATTCCCTTTAGTGGCTATGTTCATGGAAGTTTTAGTTCTCATGACTGCAAAATCGGATGCGATCCCCTTTGCTCGTTTTCACATGAGATCTCTACAGCTTTGTATGCTGAAGCAATGGTGCAGGGATTATACAAGGATATCACAATTGATAAACTTAAATCCCAACATTCAACTCTCTCTGACTTGGTGGTTAGACCATCATTGTTTAATTCAGGGGCCTCTCTTGTTCATCCTACCTGGACTGTGATCACAACAGATACAAGTCTTTCAGGGAGCGGTCTGGGGATCTCTGACAGCAGAAGGGGTTTGGAAACCTCAAGAGGTGATGTTACCAATCAATATTTTAGAACTCTGCTATTTTCAGGGCTCTTCGGGTTTGGTTTCTGTTAAAGAGAGAACCATTCATTTGTTTTCAGACAGACAATATAACAACTATGGCATTTGTCAAACAGGGTGGGACTCGCAGTCCCCTAGCTATGAAATAAGTTTCTTGGATACTTTCTTGGGCAGAATTCAGCTCTTGTCTAATTTCTGCCATGCATGTCCCAGGTGTAGACAATTGGGAAGCGGATTATCTCAGCCGTCAGACCTTACATCCGGGGGAAGTGGTCTCTCCTTCCAGATGTATTTCTTTCATGTGATTGGCAAGAGTCCATGAGCTAGTGACGTATGGGATATACATTCCTACCAGGAGGGGAAAAGTTTCCCAAACCTCAAAATGCCTATAAATACACCCCTCACCACACCCACAATTCAGTTTTACAAACTTTGCCTCCCATGGAGGTGGTGAAGTAAGTTTGTGCTAGATTTCTACGTTGATATGCGCTTCGCAGCAGGCTGAAGCCCGGTTTTCCTCTCAGAGTGCAGTGAATGTCAGAGGGATGTGAAGAGAGTATTGCCTATTTGAATACCATGGTCTTCATCTAGGGGATCTATTTCATAGGTTCTCTGTTATCGGTCGTAGAGATTTCTTCTCCTACCTCCCTTTTCAGATCGGCGATATACTCTTATATACCATTACCTCTACTGATTCTCGTTTCAGTACTGGTTTGGCTATCTACTTTATGTAGATGAGTGTCTTTGGGTAAGTAAGTCTTATTTTATTTATGACACTCTCAGCTATGGTTTGGCACTTTATATGTAAAGTTCTAAATATATGTTTTATACTTATTTTTGCCATGATTCAGGTCAATCAGTTTATCTTCCTTCTTTCAGACTGTCAGTTTCATTTTTTGGGAAAATTCTTACCTAAAATTTTCAATTGACTTTTTTCCTTTAAACTTCGGGCTGTTAGGCTCGCGGGTGCAAAAAAATGCTAGAATTTATTGCGTCATTTTTGGCGCGAGATTGACATTTGTCTGACGTCATTTCCAGCGTCGTAGTTGACGCCAGAAGTTTTCACGTAGTTGCGTTATTTTTTACTCTCGTGTTTGTTACAGACGTTTTTGGCGCCAAAAAATATGTGGGCGTCATACTTGGCGCCAATTTTTTTTTACTTTATTCAACTTTTTAGTTGCTTCTGGTTTCTAGAGGCCTGTTCTGTTTGCATTTTTTCCCATTCCTGAAACTGTCATTTAAGGAATTTGATAATTTTGCTTTATATGTTGTTTTTTCTATTACATATTGCAAGATATTCCAAAAACTGTTCCTGTATCAGAAAATACTGTTGGATTCCTGATGACTGATATCAGTCCTACCAAAGCTAAGTTCATTTATTTTAATGTTATGAATTTTATCTTTAGCTATGGTTTGCATGTAAAAGTTTATCATGATAACTTATTACAGAGTCCATTAGTATTTATGCATTATCTATTGCTATTCTTTTTACATCTAATGTACAAGATATACCTAGGAATCTATGAGAATGTTTTTCTGATTCTATCCTAAAGGCTTTGTCTGACACCCCACCTTCTAATAAAATTTATAGGTCTTTTTTAAACTTCTCATTTAGTTGATGAATTTTCAAATGACCGACAACATACTAAATTATCCTTCTCTGATGATGTTTTTTCTCATTTAGAATATACTTCATCAGATATTTGACACTAACAAATCTACTTTCTCTTGTAAGGTGTATCCAGTCCACGGACCGACAACATACTAAATTATCCTTCTCTGATGATGTTTTTTCTCATTTAGAATATACTTCATCAGATATTTGACACTAACAAATCTACTTTCTCTTTTAAGGTGTATCCAGTCCACGGATCATCCATTACTTGTGGGATATTCTCCTTCCCAACAGGAAGCTGCAAGAGGATCACCCACAGCAGAGCGGTCTATATAGCTCCTCCCCTAACTGCCACTACCAGTCATTCTCTTGCAGCTCTCAACACGATAGGAAGTAGCTAGAGAGATGTGGTGAATTTATGTAGTTTATCTTCAATAAAAAGTTTATTATTTTCAAATGGTACCGGAGTTGTACTGTTTTAGCCTCAGGCAGAAAGTTGAAGAAGAGTCTGCCTGTGGTTTTTGATGATCTTAGCAGGTTGTATCTAAGATCCATTGCTGTTCTCACACATAACTGAAGAGATGAGGTAACTTCAGCTGGGGGAATGGCGTGCAGGGTCTCCTGCTATGAGGTATGTGCAGTTTAAATTTTTCTAGAGAAATGAATATGCTAGAAAATGCTGTTAATACCGGATTTATTTAAGGTAAGCCTGATTACAGTGATTTAATAACGACTAGTATCATGCTTGCTGTAAAAGGTAATATTCTTATTACTTTCTCACATTACTGAAAATAAGATAACGTTTGCTGGAAGTGTTTAAACGTTTTTTTCTACATATTGGTGATAAAACTTTATTGGGGCCCAGTTTTTTCCACATGGCTGGCTAGATTTTGCCTAGGGATAGTTTTTTATGGCCCTCTCACTGTGAGTACAGGTTGGGAGGGGACTAATTTCAGGCCTAAATCGTGCAGTAGTTTTTGCAGCTTGAGACTTCCAGCTTCCCTGAAGGAGTCCCCTGAACACTTAGGGCCTCTACAAAGGGTTTTTGTGCCTTCAAAAGTCATTGTATGTGCAGGTAGGGCCACAGCAGAGCTGTGGCAGTTTGTTGTGACTGTTAAAAAAAACGTTTTGTTTTTTTTATCCGGTTTTGAAACTAAGGGGTTAATCATCCATTTGCAATTGGGTGCAATGCTCTGTTAGACTATTATACACACTGTAAAAAATTTGTAAGATTTACTGCTTTTTATCACTGTTTTTCAATTTCTGACAAAATTTGTTTCTCTTAAAGGCACAGTACAGTTTTTATTTTTTGCTTGTTTACATTTATCAAAGTGTTTTCCATGCTTGCTGGTCTCATTGCTAGTCTGTTTAAACATGTCTGACATAGAGGAAACTCCTTGTTCATTATGTTTAGAAGCCATTGTGGAACCCCCTCTTAGAATGTGTACCAAATGTACTGATTTTACTTTGTTATAAAGATCATATTCTGTCTTTAAAAGATTTATCACCAGAGGAAATTGACAAGGGGGAAGTTATGCCGACTAGCTCGCCCCACGTGTCAGAACCTTTGACTCCCGCTCAAGTGGCGCCAAGTACATCTAGCGCGCCCATGGCGTTTACTTTACAAGACATGGCGGCAGTTATGGATCATACCCTTACAGCGGTATTGTCCAAACTACCAGGGTTACAAGGAAAGCGAGACAGCTCTGGGACTAGAAAAAATACAGAGCTCTCTGACGCTTTAGTAGCTATGTCTGATATCCCCTCACAATATGCAGAAGCTGAGGCAGGAGAGCTTCTTTCTGTGGGTGATTTTTTTGACTCGGGGAAGATGCTTCAACCTGATTCTGATATGTCTACATTTAAATTTAAGCTTGAACACCTCTGCGTGTTGCTCAGGGAGGTTGTAGCTACTCTGGATGACTGTGACACCATTATAGTGCCAGAGAAATTGTGTAGATTGGATAAATACTATGCAGTGCCTGTTTACACTGATGTTTTTCCAATACCTAAAAGGTTTTCAGAAATTATTTCTAAGGAATGGGATAGACCAGTTGTACCGGTCTCTCTCCCTCCTATTTTTAAGAAAATGTTTCCAATAGATGCCGCTACACGGGACTTATGGCAAACGGTCCCTAAGGTGGAGGGAGCAGTTTCTACCCTAGCTAAGCGTTCAACTATTCCCGTCGATGACAGTTGTGCTTTCCTAGATCCAATGGATAAAAAGTTAGAGGGTTACCTTAAAGGGACATTATACACTCATTTTTTCTTTGCATAAATGTTTTGTAGATAATCTATTTATATAGCCCATAAAGTTTTTTTTTTTAATTAATGTATAGTTTTGCTTATTTTTAAATAACATTGCTCTGATTTCTTTCATGTAATTAACAAGAGTCCATGAGCTAGTGACGTATGGGATATACATTCCTACCAGGAGGGGCAAAGTTTCCCAAACCTTAAAATGCCTATAAATACACCCCTCACCACACCCACAAATCAGTTTTACAAACTTTGCCTCCAAGGGAGGTGGTGAAGTAAGTTTGTGCTAGATTCTACGTTGATATGCGCTCCGCAGCAAGTTGGAGCCCGGTTTTCCTCTCAGCGTGCAGTGAATGTCAGAGGGATGTGAAGAGAGTATTGCCTATTGAATGCAGTGATCTCCTTCTACGGGGTCTATTTCATAAGGTTCTCTGTTATCGGTCGTAGAGATTCATCTCTTACCTCCCTTTTCAGATCGACGATATACTCTTATATTTACCATTTCCTCTACTGATTCTCGTTTCAGTACTGGTTTGGCTTTCTACAAACATGTAGATGAGTGTCCTGGGGTAAGTAAGTCTTATTTTCTGTGACACTCTAAGCTATGGTTGGGCACTTTATTTATAAAGTTCTAAATATATGTATTCAAACATTTATTTGCCTTGACTCAGAATGTTCAACTTTCCTTATTTCCAGACAGTCAGTTTCATATTTGGGATTATGCATTGAATTATCATATTTTTTCTTACCTCAAAAATTTGACTTTTTTCCCTGTGGGCTGTTAGGCTCGCGGGGGCTGAAAATGCTTCATTTTATTGCGTCATTCTTGGCGCGGACTTTTTTGGCGCAAAAATTATTTTCCGTTTCCGGCGTCATACGTGTCGCCGGAAGTTGCGTCATTTTTTGACGTTATTTTGCGTCAAAGATGTCGGCGTTCCGGATGTGGCGTCATTTTTGGCGCCAAAAGCATTTAGGCGCCAAATAATGTGGGCGTCTTTTTTGGCGCTAAAAAATATGGGCGTCATTTTTGTCTCCACATTATTTAAGTCTCATTATTTATTGCTTCTGGTTGCTAGAAGCTTGTTCACTGGCATTTTTTTCCCATTCCTGAAACTGTCATTTAAGGAATTTGATCAATTTTGCTTTATATGTTGTTTTTTTCTTTTACATATTGCAAGATGTTCCACGTTGCAACTGAGTCAGAAGATACTACAGGAAAATCACTGCACAGTGCTGGAGCTACCAAGCTAAGTCTGCTATAAACTTTTGGTATCTGTTTTCTCCAGCTGTTATTTGTATTGCATGTCATGTCAAACTTATTAATGCAGATAAAATTCCCTTTAGTACTGTTACATTACCTGTTGCTGTCCGTCAACATCTAATTTTCAGAGTGTTCCTGATAACATAAGAGATTTTATTTTTTAAATCCATTAAGAAGGCTATGTCTGTTATTTCTCCTTCTAGTATACATAAAAGTCTTTTAAAACTTCTCTTTTTTTCAGATGAATTTTTAAATGAACATCATCATTCTGATACTGATAATGGTTCTTCTGGTTCAGAGGTTTCTGTCTCAGAGGTTGATGCTGATAAATCTTTGTATTTGTTCAAGATGGAATTTATTCGTTCTTTACTTAAAGAAGTGTTATTTGCATTAGAAATAGAGGATTCTGGTCCTCTTGATACTAAATGTAAACGTTTAAATAAGGTTTTTAAATCTCCTGTAGTTATTCCAGAAGTGTTTTATCTCCCTGATGCTATTTCTGAAGTAATTTCCAGGGAATGGAATAATTTGGGTAATTTATTTACTCCTTCTAGACGTTTAAGCAAATTATATCCTGTGCCATCTGACAGATTAGAGTTTTTTGGGACAAAAATCCCTAAGGTTATGGGGCTGTCTCTACTCCTGCTAATGTACTACTATTCCTATGGCAGATAGTACTTCATTTAAGGATCCTTTAGATAGGAAAATTGAATCTTTTCTAAGAAAAGCTTACTTATGTTCAGGTAATCTTCTTAGACCTGCTATATTTTTAGCGGATGTTGCTGCAGCTTCAACTTTTTGGTTAGAAGCTTTAGCGCAACAAGTAACAGATCATAATTTTATAGCATTATTATTATTCTATAACATGCTAATAATTTTATTGGTGATACCATCTTTTGATATCATTAGAGTTGATGTCAGGTATATGTCTCTAGCTATTTTAGCTAGAAAAGCTTTATGGATTAAACTTGGAATGCTGACATGTCTTCTAAGTCAACTTTGCTTTCCCTTTCTTTCCAGGGTAAATAATCATTTCGTTCCTTTCCTCACAACAAGGAACAAAAGCCTGATCCTTCATCCTCAGGAGCGGTATCAGTTTGGAAACTATTTCCAGTTTGGAATATATCCAAGCCTTATAGAAACCTATAGCCAGCTCCTAAGTATCTATGAAGGTGCGGCCCTTATTCCAGCTCAGCTGGTATGGGGCAGATTACGTTTTCTTCAAGAAATTTGGATCAATTCCGTTCTTAATCTCTGGTTTCAGAAACATTGTTTCAGAAAGGTACAGAATTGGCTTCAAGTTAAGGCCTCCTGCTAAGAGATTCTTTTCTTTCCCGTGTCCCAGTTGACACAGCAAGGCTCAGCATTTCTGAAATGTGTTTCAGATCTAGAGTTGGCTGGAGTATTTATGCCAGTTCCAGTTCTGGAACAGGGGCTGGGGTTTTATTTTATCTCTTCATTGTACCAAAGAAGGTCAATTCCTTCAGACCAGTTCTGGATCTATCATTATTGAATCGTTATGTTAGGATACCAACATTCAAGATGGTTACTGTAGGACTATCCTGCCTTTTGTTTAGCAAGGGCATTATATGTCTACAATAGATTTACAGGATGTGTATCTGCATATTCCGATTCATCCAGATCACTTTTAGTGTCTGAGATTCTCTTTTTAGACAAGCATTACCAGTTTTGTGGCTCTACTGTTTGGCCTAGCCTCAGTTCCAAGAATTTTTTTCAAAGGTTCTCGGTGCCCTTCTTTCTGTAATCAGAGAATAGGGTTTTGGTATTTCCTTATTTGGACGATATCTTGGTACTTGCTCAGTCTTCTCATTTTCGAAGAATCTCATACGAATCGACTTGTGTTGTTTCTTCAAGTTCATGGTTGGAGGATCAATTTACCAATCAGTTCATTGATTCCTCAGACAAGGGTAACCTTTTTAGGTTTCTAGATAAATTCAGTGTCTATGACTCTGTCCTTGTCAGACAAGAGAAGTTTAACATTGATATCAGCTTGTCAAAACCTTCAGTCACAATCATTCCCTTTGGTAGCCTTATGCATGGAAATGTTGGGTCTTAGGACTGCCGCATCAGATGCGATCTCCTTTGCTCGTTTTCACATGCGACCTCTTCAGCTCTGTATGCTGAACCAATGGTGCAGGGATTACTCAAAGATATCTCAATTAATATCTTTAAACCGATTTTACGACACTCTCTGACATGGTGGACAGATCACCATCGTTTAGTTCAGGGGGCTTCTTTGTTCTTCCGACCTGGACTATAATCTCAACAGATACAAGTCTTACAGGTTGGGGAGCTGTGTGGGGGTATCTGACGGCACAAGGGGTTTGGGAATCTCAGGAGGTGAGATTTCCGATCAATATTTTGGAACTCCGTGCAATTTTCAGAGCTCTTCAGTCTTGGCCTCTTCTGAAGAGAGAGTTGTTCATTGTTTTCAGATAAGACAATGTCACAACTGTGGCATACATCAATCATCAAGGAGGGACTCACAGTCCTCTGGCTATGGAAGAAGTATCTCGAATTTTGGTTTGGGCGGAATCCAGCTCCTGTCTAATCTCTGCGGTTTATATCCCAGGTATGGACAATTGGAAAGCGGATTATCTCAGTCGCCAAACGTTGCATCCGGGCGAATGGTCTCTTCACCCAGAGGTATTTCTTCAGATTGTTCAAATGTGGGAACTTCCAGAAATAGATCTGATGGCTTCTCATCTAAACAAGAAACTTCCCAGGTATCTGTCCAGATCCCGGGATCCTCAGGCGGAGGCAGTGGATGCATTTTCACTTCCTTGGAAGTATCATCCTGCCTATATCTTTCCGCCTCTAGTTCTTCTTCCAAGAGTAATCTCCAAGATTCTGAAGGAATGCTCGTTTGTTCTGCTGGTAGCTCCGGCATGGCCTCACAGGTTTTGGTATGCGGATCCTGTCCGGATGGCCTCTTGCCAACCGTGGACTCTTCCGTTAAGACCAGACCTTTTGTCTCAAGGTCCTTTTTTCCATCAGGATCTGAAATCCTTAAATTTAAAGGTATGGAGATTGAACGCTTGATTCTTGGTCAAAGAGGTTTCTCTGACTCTGTGATTAATACTATGTTACAGGCTCGTAAATCTGTATCCAGAGAGATATATTATAGAGTCTGGAAGACTTATATTTCTTGGTGTCTTTCTCATCATTTTTCTTGGCATTCTTTTAGAATACCGAGAATATTACAATTTCTTCAGGATGGTTTAGATAAGGGTTTGTCCGCAAGTTCCTTGAAAGGTCAAATCTCTGCTCTTTCTGTTCTTTTTCACAGAAAGATTGCTATTCTTCCTGATATTCATTGTTTTGTACAAGCTTTGGTTCGTATAAAGCCTGTCATTAAGTCAATTTCTCCTCCTTGGAGTTTGAATTTGGTTCTGGGGGCTCTTCAAGCTCCTCCATTTGAACCTATGCATTCATTGGATATTAAATTACTTTCTTGGAAAGTTTTGTTCCTTTTGGCCATCTCTTCTGCCAGAAGAGTTTCTGAATTCTCTGCTCTTTCTTGTGAGTCTCCTTTTCTGATTCTTCATCAGGATAAGGCGGTGTTGCGAACTTCTTTTGAATTTTTACCTAAAGTTGTGAATTCCAACAACATTAGTAGAGAAATTGTGGTTCCTTCATTATGTCCTAATCTTAAGAATTCTAAGGAGAAATCGTTGCATTCTTTGGATGTTGTTAGAGCTTTGAAATATTATGTTGAAGCTACGAAATCTTTCTGTAAGACTTCTAGTCTATTTGTTATCTTTTCCGGTTCTAGGAAAGGCCAGAAAGCTTCTGCCATTTCTTTGGCATCTTGGTTGAAATCTTTAATTCATCTTGCCTATGTTGAGTCGGGTAAAATTCCGCCTCAGAGAATTACAGCTCATTCTACTAGGTCAGTATCTACTTCCTGGGCGTTTAGGAATGAAGCTTCGGTTGACCAGATCTGCAAAGCAGCAACTTGGTCCTCTTTGCATACTTTTACTAAATTCTACCATTTTGATGTATTTTCTTCTTCCGAAGCAGTTTTTGGTAGAAAAGTTCTTCAGGCAGCGGTTTCAGTTTGAATCTTCTGCTTATGTTTTTTGTTAAACTTTATTTTGGGTGTGGATTATTTTCAGCAGGAATTGGCTGTCTTTATTTTATCCCTCCCTCTCTAGTGACTCTTGTGTGGAAAGATCCACATCTTGGGTAGTCATTATCCCATACGTCACTAGCTCATGGACTCTTGTTAATTACATGAAAGAAAACATAATTTATGTAAGAACTTACCTGATAAATTCATTTCTTTCATATTAACAAGAGTCCATGAGGCCCACCCTTTTTTGTGGTGGTTATGATTTTTTTGTATAAAGCACAATTATTCCAATTCCTTATTTTATATGCTTCGCACTTTTTTTCTTATCACCCCACTTCTTGGCTATTCGTTAAACTGATTTGTGGGTGTGGTGAGGGGTGTATTTATAGGCATTTTAAGGTTTGGGAAACTTTGCCCCTCCTGGTAGGAATGTATATCCCATACGTCACTAGCTCATGGACTCTTGTTAATATGAAAGAAATGAATTTATCAGGTAAGTTCTTACATAAATTATGTTTTTCAGACTCCTAACCAAGCCCCAAAGTTTTATGTGAATACGCTCGACTACCTACTCCAGCTTGCTCCTGTTTGTGTAAAGGGTCTTTTCATATGCAAAAGAAGGGGGAGGGGGGGAGTGTCTTATTTGCCACTTGCAGTGGGCTTTCCAGCTACCTTTTCAACAGAGCCAAACTGACAGCTTCTAAGTAAGTTTTTAAACAGTTTTATACTGGATTTTTATATCAGTATCTGTGCATATTATTCTTTATAGTAGTGTCTTTTACATGCAGTTATATGAAAATGAGTGTATACTGTCCCTTTAAGAAAATGTTTATTCAACAAGGTTTTATTCTCCAGCCTCTTGCATGCATTGCCCTGGTCACTGCTGCTGCGGCCTTCTGGTTTGAGTCTCTGGAAGAGGCCTTACAGGTAGAAACTCCATTGGATGATATACTTGACAAGGTTAAAGCGTTTAAGCTAGCCAATTCATTTGTTTCTGACGCCGTTGTTCATTTAACCAAACTAACGGCTAAAAACTCAGGTTTTGCTATACAGGCGCGTAGGGCGCTATGGCTTAAATCCTGGTCAGCTGACGTTATTTCAAAGTCTAAGCTTCTCAACATTCCCTTCAAGGGGCAGACCCTATTCGGGCCTGGACTGAAGGAGATCATTTCTGATATTACTGGAGGAAAAGGTCATGCCCTTCCTCAGGATAGGTCTAATAAATTAAAGACCAAACAAACTAATTTTCGTGCCTTTCGAAACTTTAAGACGAGTGCGGCATCAACTCCCTCTAATGCAAAACAAGAGGGAAATTTTGCCCAGTCCAAGCCGGTCTGGAGACCTAACCAGGCCTGGAACAAAGGTTAGCAGGCCAAGAAGCCTGCTGCTGCCTCTAAGACAGCATGAAAGATCAGCCCCCGATCCGGTAACGGATCTAGTAGGGGGCAAACTTTCTCTCTTCGCCCAGGCTTGGGCAAGAGATGTCCAGGAAATTGTGTCCCAGGGATATCTTCTGGACTTCAAAGCTTCTTCCCCAAAAGGAAGATATCACCTCTCACAATTATCTGCAGACCAGATAAAGAGAGAGGCATTCTTACATTGTGTTCAAGACCTCCTAGTTATGGGAGTGATCCACCCAGTTCCAAATGAGGAACAGGGGCAAGGATTCTATTCAAATCTCTTTGTGGTTCCCAAGAAAGAGGGAACCTTCAGACCAATCTTAGATCTCAAGATCCTAAACAAATTTCTCAGGGTCCCATCTTTCAAGATGGAGACTATTCGAACCATCCTACCTATGATCCAGGAGGGTCAATACATGACTACCGTGGACTTAAAGGATGCTTATCTTCACATTCCGATACACAAAGATCATCATCGGTTTCTCAGGTTTGCCTTCCTAGACAGGCATTACCAGTTTGTGGCTCTTCCCTTTGGGTTAGCTATGGCACCAAGAATCTTTACGAAGGTTCTGGGGTCACTTCTAGTGGTCCTAAGGCCGTGGGGCATAGCAGTAGCCCCTTACTTAGACGACATTCTGATACAGGCATCGAATTTCCAGATTGCCAAGTCCCATACGGACATTGTTCTGGCATTCCTGAAGTCTCATGGGTGGAAAGTGAACGAAAAGAAGAGTTCTCTATCCCCTCTCACAAGAGTTTCCTTCCTGGGAACTCTGATAGATTCTGTAGAAATAAGGATTTACCTGACAGAGGACAGGTTGTCAAATCTTCTAAATTCCTGCCGTGTTCTTTATTATACTTCTCGCCATTCGTTGGCTCAGGGTATGGAAGTAATCGGCTTAATGGTAGCGGCAATGGACATAGTTCCGTTTGCCCGCCTACATCTCAGACCGCTGCAACTCTGCAAGCTCAGTCAGTGGAATGGGGATTACACAGATTTGTCCCCTCTACTAAATCTGGATCAAGATACCAGGGATTCTCTTCTCTGGTGGCTATCTCGGGTCCATCTGTCCAAAGGTATGACCTTCCGCAGGCCAGATTGGACAATAGTAACAACAGATGCCAGCCTTCTGGGCTGGGGTGCAGTCTGGAACTCTCTGAAGGCTCAGGGGTCGTGGACTCAGGAGGAGGCACTCCTTCCAATAAACATTCTGGAACTAAGAGCGATATTCAATGCTCTTCAGGCTTGGCCTCAGCTAGCGGCAGTGAGGTTTATCAGATTTCAGTCGGACAACATCACGACTGTAGCTTACATCAACCATCAAGGGGGAACAAGGAGTAGAGTAGAGAACTGGGAGGCAAATTTTCTAAGTCGTCAGACTTTTCATCCGGGGGAGTGGGAGCTCCATCCGGAGGTGTTTGCACAGTTGATTCAACGTTGGGGCAAACCAGAACTGGATCTCATGGCGTCTCGCCAGAACGCCAAGCTTCCTTGTTACGGATCCAGGTCCAGGGATCCCAAGGCAGCGCTGATAGATGCTCTAGCAGTGCCTTGATCCTTCAACCTGGCTTATGTGTTTCCACTGTTTCCTCTGCTCCCTCGTCTGATTGCCAAGATCAAACAGGAGAGAGCATCGGTAATTTTGATACCACCTGCGTGGCCACGCAGGACTTGGTATGCAGATCTGGTGGACATGTCATCCTTTCCACCATGGACTCTGCCTCTGAGGCAGGACCTTCTACTTCAGGGTCCTTTCAACCATCCAAATCTAATTTCTCTGCGGCTGACTGCTTGGAGATTGAACGCTTGATTTTATCAAAGCGTGGTTCCTCCGAGTCGGTCATTGATACCTTAATACAGGCACAAAAGCCTGTCACCAGGAAAATCTATCATAAGATATGGTGTTAAATATCTTCATTGGTGTGAATCCAAGGGTTACTCATGGAGTAAGGTCAGGATTCCTAGGATATTATCTTTTCTCCAAGAAGGATTAGAGAAGGGTTTGTCAGCTAGTTCCTTAAAAGGACAAATTTCTGCTCTGTCTATTCTTTTGCACAAACGTCTGGCTGAGGTTCCAGACGTGCAGGCGTTTTGTCAGGCTTTAGTCAGAATCAAGCCTGTGTTTAAACCTGTTGCTCCGCCTGTTCTTCAAGGGGTTCCGTTTGAACCTTTGCATTCCATAGATATTAAGCTCTTATCCTGGAAGGTTCTGTTTTTAGTAACTATCTCCTCGGCTCGAAGAGTTTCGGAGTTATCTGCTTTACAATGTGATTCCCCTTATCTCATTTTTCATGCAGATAAGGTAGTGTTACGTACCAAACCTGGTTTTTTACCTAAGGTGGTATCTAATAAAAATATCAATCAGGAGATTGTTGTACCGTCACTGTCCTAATCCTTCTTCAAAGAAGGAACGTCTTTTACACAATCTTGATGTGGTTCGTGCTTTAAAGTTTTATTTACAAGCTACTAAAGATTTTCGTCAAACATCTGCATTTTTTGTTGTCTACTCTGGACAGAGGAGAGGCCAAAAGGCTTCGGCAACCTCTCTTTCTTTTGGCTACCTCTCTTTCTTTTGGCTACCTCTCTTTCTTTTGGCTAAGGAGTATAATACGCTTAGCTTATGAGACTGCTGGCCAGCAGCCTCCTGAAAGGATTACAGCTCATTCTACTAGAGTGGTAGCTTCCACATGGGTTTTTAAAATTTGATACTTTTGCTTCTTCGGAGGCTATTTTTGGGAGAAAGGTCTTGCAGGCTTCTCCAGCTTCTTCCGTTTAAGCGCCTGCCTTGTCCCTCCCTTGATCCGTGTCCTATAGCTTTGGTATTGGTATCCCACAAGTAATGGATGATCCGTGGACTGGATACACCTTACAAGAGAAAACATAATTTATGCTTACCTGATAAATTTATTTCTCTTGTGGTGTATCCAGTCCACGGCCTGCCCTGTCATTTTAAGGCAGGTGTTTTTTATTTTTAAACTACAGTCACCACTGCACCCTATAGTTTCTCCTTTCTCTTGCTTGTCTTCGGTCAAATGACTGGTAGTGGCAGTTAGGGGAGGAGCTATATAGACAGCTCTGCTGTGGGTGATCCTCTTGCAGCTTCCTGTTGGGAAGGAGAATATCCCACAAGTAATGGATGATCCATGGACTGGATACACCACAAGAGAAATTTATCAGGTAAGCATAAATTATGTTTATTTTTAAATAGAGTACATAAGGTGTTGATTATATTGGATATTGAGGAGTCTAGTTCTTTTTATTTAAGACTAGCTAACATTTAAATTCTGCTCATTAACCTCCTGGGGTTTCTTCAGAGGTTTTTTTCCCAGTTCATGATACTAGGGAATGGAATAGGCCTGTGACTTCTTTTATTCCTTCTTTAAGGTTTTTAAATTGTATCCTTTGCCGGCAGTTAGTTTTAAAGTTTTGAGGAAAGATCCCCAAAGTTAATGGGGCTATCTCTACTCTTGCTAAAACATACTACTATTCCTATAGAAAATAGTATTTATTTTTTTTCCTTCAGATGGGAAACTTGTATCTTATTTAAGGAAAATTATTTTATTTCAGGTCCTTTTCTTAGGCCTGCAATTTATTTGGCTGATGTTGCAAATGCTTCAACTTTCTGGTTGGGTACTTTAGTGCAACAAGTATCGGATTATGATTTGTTTTAGCATTGTTAAGTTGATCAACATGCTAATAATTTCATTTGTGTCGTCATTTTTTTTATATTTTCACAATTGAGGTTAAATCTATGTCTTTAGCTATTTTTAGCTAGAAGAACTTTGTGACTTAATCTTGGAATGCTAATTTGATTTCTAAAATCCATATTTCTTTTTTTCCAAGGTAATCAATTATTTGGTTCACAATTGGATTCAATTTTTTTCAAACTGTTACTCTGGGGAAGGGAGTTTTTTGTTGCTTCAAGATTGAGTTCTAAGAGTAAATCTTAAGCTTATATTAGTTTGTTCTTAATAGGGAATGGAATCCTAATTCTCCCCCAAGTAACATGTTTATAATTGGAAGCTTTCTTCAACATGGAATGAATTTAAGCTATTTAAAAGATCAAAGTCAGCCCCCCAAATTTGCATGTAGGTGCGTTTTTTTATTCCAGCTTAGCTGGTAAGGGGCAGGTTAAGACTTTTTTAAATTTGTTTGGTTCAATTCGGTCCAAACTTCTTAGATTGGGGTACTGAATAGGATTCAGAGTAAAACTGCCTGTGAGAAGTTTTTTTCTCTCTAGCATGTTCCAGCTATTCCAATAAAGGCTCACACTTTTCTGAAGTATGTTTCAGACCTGTATGCGTTGGGTACTTGTGAGGCGCGGCTGGTTACCCATTGGGGTCTCAAGGCGCTGCTCAGACCTGGAGTTATCTGGGGTATTCATACCAGTTCCATTTCAGGAACAGGGTTTGGGGTTTTGTTCAAAACTATTAATTGTCCCAAAGATAGAAAATCTTTTTGATTTGTCATATAAGAGTTCCTTCTTTCAGAATGGTGTTTATATGGTCTATTCTGCCTTTTTGGTGAGTAAGGGCATTATTTGTTTACCATAGATACAATAGATGCATATCTTCTTCTTCTGTTTTAATTCAGATTATTTTCATTTTTTGAGATTCTTTTTTTTGACAAGCATTACCAATTTGTTGCTTTTCCTTCTGGTCTAGCGACAGCTCTGAGAATCTTTTCAAGGTTCTCAGTGTTTCCTTATTTGGACGATCTCGTGGTACTGGCTCAGTCTTTTCGTTCTCCAGAATCTCATACGATTCAACTTTTGTTGTTTCTTCTAAGACATGGTTGGAGGATCTTTTTATCAAAAGATCCTTGATTGCTCAGACAAGGGTCACCTTTTTTAGGTTTCCAGATAGATTGTGTCAATGTCTTTGTCTCTAACAGACAGGAGACAATTATATTGGGTTCTGTTTGTCGGAACCTTAAGTCTCTATTTCCTTCAGTAGCTATATGCATGGAAGTTTTAGGTCTCATGGCTGCAGCATTGGATTCGATTCCCTTTGCTCATTTTCATATGAAACATTTCCAGTTTTTATGCTGAATTAATGGTACAGGGATTCTAGGATATCATTTTTAATATCTTTGAATTCCAATGTTCAACTATCTTTTGACTTGGTGGTTAGATCACCATCATATAGTTCTACGGGTCTCTTCAATTCATCCAACCTGGACCTTGATCACTACAGATGCGAGTCTTTTAGGTTGGGAGGCTGTCTGGGGATCTCTGTCAGCACAAGTGGTTTGGTAATCTCAGGAGGCGAGATTACCATTCAATTTTTTGGAACTCCGTGCATTCTCAGAGTTCGTCAGTTTTGGCTTCTTTTTGAAGAGAGAGACGTTATTGTTTTTCAGACAGACAATGTCACAACTGTGGCGTATGTCAATCATCAGGGTGGGACTCTCAGTCCTTAGGCTGTGAAAGAAGTATCTCGGATACTTGCTTGGGCTAAATCCAGCTCCCGTCTAATTTCTGCGGTCCATATCCCAGGTTTAGACAATTGGGAAGCGGATTATCTCTGTCAATCAAGCTTTACATCCGGGAGAATGGTCTCTTTACCTAGATGTGTTTTTTCAAATTGTTCAGATGTGAGGGTTTCCAGTAATAGTTCTGATGGCATCTCATCTAAACAAGAAAAACTTCCCAGGTACCTATTCAGGTCCGGGAATCCTCAGGCGGAAGCAGTGTATGCATTGACACTTCCTTGGAGTTATCAATCTGCCTATATTTTTGCTCCTTCTGGGTCTTCTTTTTAAGAGTGATTTTTCAAAATCCTTATGGAGCAATCGTTTGTGCTGCTGGTGGCTCCAGCATGGCCGCTCAGGTTTTGGTATATGGTTCTTGTTCGGATGTCCAGTTGCCAACCTTGGTCACTTCCATTTAGGCCAGACCTTAAGATTAGTTTTTTTCCATCAGGAAATCAAATTATTAAATTTGATGGTATGGAAATTAAAACGCTTAGTGTTTAGTCATAGAGTTTTCTCTGACTCAGTGATTAATACAGGTGGCCCTCGGTTTATGACGGTTCAATTTGCACCGTTTCAGAATAACGCCCTTTTTTTTTGCTATTGAAAAGCAGACTGCTATTGAAAGCATTAGCACATGCATACATTAAAATAGCCAGTATGTGGAGCTGTCCGCTTATGTTGCAGCAAACACATGCAAAGAAAAGCAAGCCAGACATGATCAATGGATCAGCTTTCAAAGGAACAAAATCTAGCAGCAACTTCCCTTAGCTGCCGACTCAATGCAGAGAACTGTTCGCAGAAAAAGGCAAGTAAAAAACGTTTTTGTTCATTAAACTTAGTTTGATGATGATACAGTATGTTGTGTGATTAAACACAGGCAGGCTAATCAGTGTATAACCAGACCTGAGCAATGGATCCGTTTTTAAAGGAACAAGATCTAGCAGCCTTCCCTTAGCTGCAGAAAAATGCAAGTAAAAAAACGTTTTTCTTCATTAAACTTAGTTTGATGATGATAGTCTGTTGTGCAATTATTTTGTTTTTGTTCATTAAACTTAGATTGATGATGATGATGATGATACAGTCTGTGTTTGTGTGATAATTTTATTACGTGCAGTTTAGCAAATGTTTTTGTTTATTAAACTTAGTTTGATGATGATACAATCTACAGTATATTTTTAGGTTTATAATGCTATTTACCATTTAAAGTCTTCATTTCAAAGCTTTAAAAATAATGTATTAGGTGTTACTTATGTCAATTTGAGAGGAGCCTGGAACCTAACTCCCTCACTTCCCATTGACTTGCATTATAAACTGGGTTTCAATTTACAATGGTTTCGATTTACAACCATTCCTTCTGGAACCTAACCCCGGTGTAAACTGAAGGCTACCTGTACTATGTTGCAGGTTTGTAAATCTGTGTCTAGAAAGATTTACTATCGAGTTTGGAAGACTTACATCTTATGATGCTCTTCTCATAATTTCTCTTGGCATTCTTTTAGAATTCCTAGGATTTTATAGTTTCTTCATAAGGTTTTGTCTGCAAGTTCCTTGAAAGGACAAATCTCTGCTCTTTCTGTGCTGTTTCACAGAAAATATTGCTTATCTTTCTGATATTCATTGTTTTGTTCAGGCTTTGGTTCGTATCAAGCCTGTCATTAAGCCACTTTCTCCTCCTTGGAGTCTTAATTTGGTTCTGAGGGCTTAACAGGCTCTTCCGTTTGAGCATATGCATTCTTTGGACATAAATTACTTTCTTTTAAAGTATTGTTCTTTTTGGCCATCTCTTCTGCTAGAAGAGTTTTTGAATTATCTGCTCTTTCTTGTGACTCTCCTTTTCGGATTTTTCATCAGGATAAGGCGGTTTTTGCTGTCTTAATTTAAATTTTTACCTCAAGTTGTGAATTCTAACAACATTAATAGAGGAATTATTGTTCCTTCCTTGTGTCCTAAATCCTAAGAATTCTTTGGAAAACAAAATTTATGCTTACCTGATAAATTCCTTTCTCCTGTAGTGTGGTCAGTCCACGGGTCATCATTACTTCTGGGATATTAACTCCTCCCCAACAGGAAGTGCAAGAGGATCACCCAGCAGAGCTGCTATATAGCTCCTCCCCTCTACGTCACACCCAGTCATTCGACCGAGAACCAACGAGAAAGGAGAAGCCAAAGGGTGCAGTGGTGACTGGAGTATAATTTAAAATTTAGACCTGCCATAAAAACAGGGCGGGCCGTGGACTGACTACACTACAGGAGAAAGGAATTTATCAGGTAAGCATAAATTTTGTTTTCTCCTGTTAAGTGTGGTCAGTCCACGGGTCATCATTACTTCTGGGATACCAATACCAAAGCTAAAGTACACGGATGACGGGAGGGACAGGCAGGCTCTTTATACGGAAGGAACCACTGCCTGAAGAACCTTTCTCCCCAAAACAGCCTCCGAAGAAGCAAAAGTGTCAAATTTGTAAAATTTGGAAAAAGTATGAAGAGAAGACCAAGTTGCAGCCTTGCAAATCTGTTCAACAGAAGCCTCATTCTTAAAGGCCCAAGTGGAAGCCACAGCTCTAGTAGAATGAGCTGTAATTCTTTCAGGAGGCTGCTGTCCAGCAGTCTCATAAGCTAAACGTATTATGCTACGAAACCAAAAAAAGAGAGAGGTAGCCGAAGCTTTTTGACCTCTCCTCTAACCAGAATAACCGACAAACAGGGAAGACGTTTGTCGAAAATCCTTAGTTGCCTGTAGATAAAATTTCAGGGCACGGACTACATCTAGATTGTGTAGAAGACGTTCCTTCTTCGAAGAAGGATTAGGACACAAAGATGGAACAACAATCTCTTGATTGATATTCCTGTTAGTGACCACCTTAGGTAAGAACCCAGGTTTAGTACGCAGAACTACCTTGTCTGAATGAAAAATCAGATAAGGAGAATCACAATGTAAGGCAGATAACTCAGAGACTCTTCGAGCCGAGGAAATAGCCATTAAAAACAGAACTTTCCAAGATAACAGCTTGATATCAATGGAATGAAGGGGTTCAAACGGAACACCCTGTAAAACATTAAGAACTAAGTTCAAACTCCATGGTGGAGCAACAGTTTTAAACACAGGCTTGATCCTAGCCAAAGCCTGACAAAAAGCTTGAACGTCCGGAACCTCTGACAGACGTTTGTGTAAAAGAATGGACAGAGCTGAAATCTGTCCCTTTAAGGAACTAGCGGATAAACCCTTTTCTAAACCTTCTTGTAGAAAAGACAATATCCTAGGAATCCTAACCTTACTCCATGAGTAACTTTTGGATTCGCACCAATATAAGTATTTACGCCATATTTTATGGTAAATCTTTCTGGTAACAGGCTTCCTAGCCTGTATTAAGGTATCAATTACTGATTCAGAAAATCCACGCTTTGATAAAATCAAGCGTTCAATTTCCATGCAGTCAGCTTCAGAGAAATTAGGTTTTGATGTTTGAAGGGACCCTGAATTAGAAGGTCCTGTCTCAGAGGCAGAGACCAAGGAGGACAGGATGACATGTCCACTAGATCTGCATACCAGGTCCTGCGTGGCCACGCAGGCGCTATTAGAATCACCGAAGCTCTCTCCTGTTTGATTCTGGCAATCAATCGAGGAAGCATCGGGAAGGGTGGAAACACATAAGCCATCCCGAAGGTCCAAGGTGCTGTCAAAGCATCTATCAGGACCGCTCCCGGATCCCTGGATCTGGACCCGTAACAAGGAAGCTTGGCGTTCTGCCGAGACGCCATGAGATCTATCTCTGGTTTGCCCCAACGTCGAAGTATTTGGGCAAAGACCTCCGGATGAAGTTCCCACTCCCCCGGATGAAAAGTCTGATGACTTAGGAAATCCGCCTCCCAGTTCTCCACTCCCGGGATGTGGATTGCTGACAGGTGGCAAGAGTGAAACTCTGCCCAGCGAATTATCTTTGATACTTCCATCATCGCTAGGGAGCTTCTTGTCCCTCCTTGATGGTTGATGTAAGCTACAGTCGTGATGTTGTCCGACTGAAACCTGATGAACCCCCGAGTTGTTAACTGGGGCCAAGCCAGAAGAGCATTGAGAACTGCTCTCAATTACAGAATGTTTATAGGCAGGAGACTCTCCTCCCGAGTCCATGATCCCTGAGCCTTCAGAGAATTCCAGACAGCGCCCCAACCTAGTAGGCTGGCGTCTGTTGTTACAATTGTCCAATCCGGCCTGCTGAATGGCATCCCCCTGGACAGATGTGGCCGAGAAAGCCACCACAGAAGAGAATTTCTGGTCTCTTGATCCAGATTCAGAGTAGGGGACAAATCTGAGTAATCCCCATTCCACTGACTTAGCATGCACAATTGCAGCGGTCTGAGATGTAGGCGTGCAAAGGGTACTATGTCCATTGCCGCTACCATTAAGCCGATCACCTCCATGCATTGAGCTACTGACGGGTGTTGAATGGAATGAAGGACACGGCATGCATTTTGAAGCTTTGTTAACCTGTCTTCTGTCAGGTAAATCTTCATTTCTACAGAATCTATAAGAGTCCCCAAGAAGGGAACTCTTGTGAGTGGAAAGAGAGAACTCTTCTTTTCGTTCACCTTCCATCCATGCGACCTTAGAAATGCCAGTATTAACTCTGTATGAGACTTGGCAGTTTGAAAGCTTGAAGCTTGTATCAGAATGTCGTCTAGGTACGGAGCTACCGAAATTCCTTGCGGTCTTAGTACCGCCAGAAGAGCACCCAGAACCTTTGTGAAGATTCTTGGAGCCGTAGCCAATCCGAATGGAAGAGCTACAAACTGGTAATGCCTGTCTAGGAAGGCAAACCTTAGATACCGGTAATGATCTTTGTGAATCGGTATGTGAAGGTAAGCATCCTTTAAATCCACTGTGGTCATGTACTGACCCTTTTGGATCATGGGTAGGATTGTCCGAATAGTTTCCATTTTGAACGATGGAACTCTTAGGAATTTGTTTAGGATCTTTAAATCCAAGATTGGCCTGAAGGTTCCCTCTTTTTTGGGAACCACAAACAGATTCGAGTAAAACCCCTGTCCATGTTCCGACCGCGGAACCGGATGGATCACTCCCATTAGTAAAAGATCTTGTACACAGCGTAGAAACGCCTCTTTCTTTATTTGGTTTGTTGACAACCTTGACAGATGAAATCTCCCTTTTGGGGGAGAGGATTTGAAGTCCAGAAGATATCCCTGAGATATGATCTCTAACGCCCAGGGATCTTGGACATCTCTTGCCCAAGCCTGGGCGAAGAGAGAAAGTCTGCCCCCCACTAGATCCGTTTCCGGATCGGGGGCCCTCGATTCATGCTGTCTTAGGGGCAGCAGCAGGTTTTCTGGCCTGCTTGCCCTTGTTCCAGGACTGGTTAGGTCTCCAGCCTTGTCTGTAGCGAGCAACAGCTCCTTCTTGTTTTGGAGCAGAGGAAGTTGATGCTGCTCCTGCCTTGAAATTACGAAAGGAACGAAAATTAGACTGTCTAGCCTTAGGTTTGGCTCTGTCTTGAGGCAGGGCATGGCCTTTACCTCCTGTAATGTCAGCGATAATTTCTTTCAAACCGGGCCCGAATAAGGTCTGCCCTTTGAAAGGTATGTTAAGTAATTTAGATTTAGAAGTAACGTCAGCTGACCAGGATTTTAGCCGCAGTGCTCTGCGTGCCTGAATGGCGAATCCGGAATTCTTAGCCGTAAGTTTTGTTAAATGTACTACGGCATCTGAAACAAATGAATTAGCTAGCTTAAGTGTTTTAAGCTTGTTTGAAATCTCATCTATAGTTATTGAGTCAAGAGTCTCTTCCAGGGACTCGGACCAAAAAGCGGCCGCGGCCGAGACAGACGCAATACATGCAAGGGGTTGCAATATAAAACCTTATTGAACAAACATTTTCTTAAGGTAACCCTCTAATTTTTTATCCATTGGATCTGAAAAGGCACAGCTATCCTCCACCGGGATAGTGGTACGCTTAGCCAGAGTAGAAACCGCTCCCTCCACCTTAGGGACCGTCTGCCATAAGTCCCGTGTGGTGGCGTCTTTTGGAAACATTTTTCTAAACACAGGAGGGGGGGAAAAGGGTACACCGGGCCTATCCCACTCCTTAGTAATTATCTCTGTAAGCCTCTTAGGTATAGGAAATACGTCAGTACTCGCCGGTACCGCATAGTATCTATCTCTGGGATTGCAACGGTGTTACAATCATTCAGTGCTAATACCTCCCCTAACAGTACACGGAGGTTTTCGAGTTTAAACTTAAAATTAGAAATGTCTGAATCCATTCTATTGGGATCAGAACCGTCACCTGCAGATTGAAGCTCTCTGTCCTCATGTTCAGCATACTGTGACGCAGTATCAGACATGGCCCTATTATCAACAGCGCACTCTGTTCTCACCCCAGAGTGATCACGCTTACCTCTAAGTTCTGGTAATTTAGCCAAAACTTCAGTCATAACATTAGCCATATCCTGTAATGTGATTTGTAATGACCGCCCTGATGTACTCGGCGCTACAATATCACGCACCTCCCGAGCGGGAGATGCAGGTACTGACACGTGAGGCGAGTTAGTCGGCATAACTCTCCCCTCGTTGTTTGGTGAATGATGTTCAATTTGTACAGATTGACTTTTATTTAAAGTAGCATCAATGCAATTAGTACATAAATTTCTATTGGGCTCCACTTTGGCTTTAGCACATATAGCAGAGATATTCCTCTGAGTCAGACATGTTTAACACACTAGCAATTAAACTAGCAACTTGGAAATACTTTTCAAAGCAATTTACAAATAATATGAAAACGTACTGTGCCTTTAAGAAGCACAGAAAAAAAGTTATGACAGTTGAGAAATAATAAACTTGAGAAACTATAACATCAAATTCTTTCCGGTAAAAACACAATTTTAGCAAAGGATTGCCCCCATTAGCAATGGATAACTAACCCTGAATAGCAGAAAAAATGTACAGAAAATAAATGTTTTTTATCACAGTCAGTCACAATCTCACAGCTCTGCTGTGAATGATTACCTCCCTCAAATTAACTTTTGAAGACCCCTGAGCTCTGTAGAGACGAACCGGATCATGCAGGGAAGACAAGAGACTTCTGACTGAATTTTCTGATGCGTAGCAAAAGCGCCAAAATAGGCCCCTCCCCCTCACACACAACAGTGAGGGAGATCAGTAAACTGTCTTAAATAAAACGACTGCCAAGTGGAAAAAAACAGTGCCCAAAACAATTTTTCACCCAGTACCTCAGATAATTAAGCGATTTAACATGCCAGCAAAAACGTTTAACATCAAATAAATGAAATGTCATTAGAAAGCCTGTTGCTAGTCACTGCAAATTAGGCTAAAGTCTTATGCATACAGTATTATCCCAGTGAAGTGCCATTCCCCAGAATACTGAAGTGTAAATATACATACATGACAGCCTGATACCAGTTGCTACTACTGCATTTAAGGCTGAGCTTACATTATATCGGTATGGCAGAATTTTCTCAGTCAATTCCATTGTCAGAAAATAATATGCTGCTACATACCTCTTTGCAGGTTAACCTGCCCGCTGTCCCCTGATCTGAAGTTTACCTCACTCCTCAGATGGCCGAGAACAGCAATATGATCTTAACTACGCCGGCTAAAATCATACAAAAAACTCAGGTAGATTCTTCTTCAAATTCTACCAGAGAAGGAACAACACACTCCGGTGCTGTTATAAAATAACAAACTTTTGATTGAAGGTATAAAACTAAGTATAATCACCACAGTCCTCTCACACATCCTATCTATTAGTTGGGTGCAAGAGAATGACTGGGTGTGACGTAGAGGGGAGGAGCTATATAGCAGCTCTGCTGGGTGATCCTCTTGCACTTCCTGTTGGGGAGGAGTTAATATCCCAGAAGTAATGATGACCCGTGGACTGACCACACTTAACAGGAGAAATATCCTTACAGTCTTTGGATGTGGTCAGAGTTTTGAAATATTATGTTGAAGCTACTAAGATTTCAGTAAGACTTCTAGACTATTTGTTATCTTTTCTGGTTTTAGGCAAGGTCAGAAGGCTTCTGCCATTTCTTTGGCGTCTTGGTTAAAGCTTTTGATTCATCATGCTTATGTGGAGTCGGGTAAATCCCCGCCTCAAAGGATTACGGCTCATTCTACTAGGTCAGTTTCTACTTCCTGGGCTTTTAAGCATGAAGCTTCTGTTGATCAGATTTGCAAAGCAGCAACTTGGTCTTCTTTGCATACTTTTACTAAATTCTACCATTTTGATGTTTTTTCTTCTTCAGAAGCAGTTTTTGGTAGAAAAGTACTTCAGGCAGCTGTTTCAGTCTGATTCTTCTGCTTACAATATCAGTTTTTTTCATTATAAAGATTAAAACTTTTGATTTGGGTTGTGGATTGTTTTTTTCAGCGGAATTGGCTGTCTTTATTTTATCCCTCCCTCTCTAGTGACTCTTGCGTGGAGTTCCACATCTTGGTTATTTGCTATCCCATACGTCACTAGCTCATGGACTCTTCCCAATTACATGAAAAGAAAACATAATTTATGTAATGTTTACCCGATAAATTCATTTTTCATATTGTTGATGCTTTCGCTCCTTTCTTATCACCCCACTTCTTGGCTATTCGTTAAACTGAATTGTGGGTGTGGTGAGGGGTGTATTTATAGGCATTTTGAGGTTTGGGAAACTTTGCCCCTCCTGGTAGGAATGTATATCCCATCCGTCACTAGCTCATGGACTCTTGCCAATATGAAAGAAATTAATTTATCAGGTAAGTTCTTACATAAATTATGTTTTTGTCAGATTGTACAGATGTGGGGTCTTCCAGAAATAGATCTAATGGCTTCTCATCTAAACAAGAAACTTCCCAGGTACCTGTCCAAGTCAAGGGATCCTCAGGCGGAGATGGTGGATGCTTTAGCAGTTCCATAGTTTTACCAAACT
This sequence comes from Bombina bombina, assembly GCF_027579735.1. NCBI lineage: Eukaryota > Metazoa > Chordata > Amphibia > Anura > Bombinatoridae > Bombina > Bombina bombina. The sequence goes on along the minus strand of NC_069502.1, from coordinate 345,896,151 downwards.
GCTTATATCTTTCCGCCTCTAGTTCTTCCAAGAGTGATCTCCAAGATCATTATGGAACAATCGTATGTGTTTTTGATAGCACCAGCGTGGCCTCACAGGTTTTGGTATGCGTATCTTGTTCGGATGTCCAGTTGCCAGCCTTGGCCACTTCCTCTAAGACCAGACCTTCTGTCTCAAAGGCTGTTTTTCCATCAGGATCTCAAATCGTTTAATTTGAAGTTATGGAAATTGAACGCTTAGTCATAGAGGTTTCTCTGACTCGGTGATTAAAGTGAATGTCAATTTTGATGCTAAAGTGTCCGGTTTTTAAAAATTAGTCACTTTAATTCATCAAAATTTACATTTCCCTCCTGTTGTGAAAAAATACTTACCTTTTATTAAACTTGACAGCTGCTCCAGCTTCTCCCGGTCGCCGCAAGCCATTTCTGACATCAGAAATGATGGATCAGTCATCCTCCAATCACGGCTTCCCCCGGGGGAATCGGTGTCTGATTCAACGCAGTGATTGGAGGAAGCCGGAAGCTCTAGCTGTTAAGATTCAAAGGTAAGGTTTTTTTTTTGTTTTGTTTTTTCACAACAGGAGGGAAATGTAAATTTTGATGAATGTTTTTAATCGAATTTTTAAAAATTTACATTCACTTTAATACTATGCTACAGGCTCGTAAGTCTGTTTCAAGGAAGATTTATTATCGAGTTTGGAAGACCTATATTTCATGGTGTTTTCAAATTCTCCTGGCATTCTTTTAGAATTCCTATAATTTTACAGTTTCTTCAGGATGGTTTGGATAAAGATTTGTCTGCAAGTACTTTGAAGGGACAAATCTCTGCTCTTTCTGTTTTATTTCATAGAAAGATTGCTAAGCTTCCTTATATTCACTGTTTTGTTCAGGCTTTTGGTTCGTATCAAGCCTGTTATTAAATCAATTTCTCCTCATTGGAGTCTTAATTTGGTTTTGAAGGAAAGTGTTGTTTCTTTTGGCTATCTCTTCAGCTAGAAGAGTTTCCGAATTGTCTGCTCTCTTGTGAGTCTCCTTTTCTGATTTTCCATCAGGATAAGGCTGTTTTGTGTACTTCATTTAAATTTCTTCCTAAGGTTGTGAATTCTAACAACATTAGTAGGGAAATTGTTGTTCCTTCCTCGTGTCCTAATCCCAAGAATGCTCTTGAATGATCTTTGCATTATTTGGATGTTGTAAGAGCTTTGAAATATGTTGAAGCTACTAAAGATTTCAGGAAGACTACTAGTCTATTTGTTGTCTTCTCTGGTTCTAGGAAAGGTCAGAAAGCTTCTGCCATTTCTTTGGCATCTTGGTTGAAGCTTTTGATTCATAAAGCTTATTTGGAGGCGCAACAGTCCACACCTCAGAGGATCACAGCTCATTCTACTAGATCAGTCTGCACTTCTTGGACTTTTAAGAATGAAGCTTCAGTTGATCTGATTTGCAAAGCAGCAATTTGGTCTTCTTTGCATACATTTACTAAATGTTACCATTTTGATGCATTTGCTTCTTCTGAAGCAGTCTTTGGTAGAAAAGTTCTTCAGGCAGCTGTTTCAGTTTGATTCTTCTGCTGGTTTTTTTTTTTTTCTTTTTTTTTTTTTCTTTCAATTTATGAGAAAAACCTTTTTGTGGATTTAATTTTTTCAGCGGAAAATGGATGTAATTTTATCCCTCCCTTTCTAGTGACACTTCTGTGTCACTTGGATATTTCTATCCCATACGTCATTAAATCATGGACTGTTGCCAATTACATTAAAAAAAAACATTTATGTAAGAACTTACCTGATAAATTCATTTCTTTCATATTGGCAAGAGTCCATGAGACCCGCCCTTTTTCTGGTGGTTATGATTTTTTTTTTATAAAAGCACTATTGTATTTCCAGGTCCTCCCTTTTTTGTATGTTTTTTAACTCCTTTTTCTATCACCGCACTACTTGACTATTCATTAAACTGAATTGTGGGTGTGGTGAGGGGTGTATTTATAGGCAATTTGAGGTTTGGGAAACTTTGCCCCTCCTGGTAGGATTGTATATCCCATACATCACTAGCTCATGGACTCTTGCCAATATGAAAAATTAATTTATCGGGTAAGTTCTTAGATAAATTATGTATTTCGGCTGTTTCTGAGATCGTTCATGTGACCCCACCTTCTCCGACTGAGGACAGAGCGGCGGTTTTGTCTGCTTTCTTAGTGTGTCTACAGACTTGGTTACTTATCGGCTCGTTTTTCTTCTAAGAAAATTTTGCTTGAAGTACTGTTTTTCCTAAGTTTTGCCTTCTCGGTGCACACAATGTTCCTCTCATAGAGAGAGGAATGACAGAGCAAAGCTCTGTATAAAGTGCTCGCTAACGGGTGCAACATGATTTGGCAAATTTTTACTATAGAAGGCCCAAGAAGGCTTTAATATATAAAGTTAAGTGAATTGGAATATTTTTATCATGTTTGGAACAGGAGTCAGTTCTTATGATTTAATGATTGTGTCCTGAGGCCCAAATTGTTTTACTAGGCAATTTTGTTCCTCAAGTTTAGTATAAGATTTACTGGATATACTTCAGGTTTAAGCTTCAACACCTTTGTGTATTGCTAAGGAGGTATTAGCTTCTTTGGACAACTCCAATACTCATGTTGTCAACCCTAGAGATGTTCCAGACTGTGTGTTGAAGATTTTTTTTACAGGAATGGGTGAATCCAGGGATACCTTTTCTTCCTGTCTCCCTTCTTTAAAAATGTTTCCTGTCGCTGACTCTTATAGATCATGGCGTACAGTGCATAAAGTAGAAGGGGCATTCTATTCTGGCTAAGAGATACGATTTCTATGGAGGATAGCCACTCTTAAGGATTCCATGGACAAAAAGCTGAAGGCTTATTTGATGAAGATGTATGTTCATCATGGTTTTCAATGGCAACCTGCAGTTTGTATTGCCACTGTGCCAAGTGCTGCATCTTATTGTTGTGATGCCTTGTCTGATTCAATTTGGGTTGAGTCTCCTTTTGGAGGATATCCAAGACAGGATTGAGGCTCTCAAACTAGCCCATTCCTTTATGCTGCTCCCATGCCTGTTTTTAGTCTGGGAGTCAAGACATTGGTTTTCTGCCTTAAGCCTACAGGGTGTTGTCTAATTTCTTTAAGTCCAAGTTTCTGGCACTTCCTTACAATGGTAAGACCTTGTTTGGATCTGGTCTGACAGAAATAGGTCTGTTGGTCTTGTCTAGTGGTAGAAAATACCCTTTCTTTCATGTAATTAGCAAGAGTCCATGAGCTAGTGACGTATGGGATATACATTCCTACCAGGAGGGGCAAAAGTTTCCCAAACCTCAAAATGCCTACAAATACACCCCTCACCACACCCACAAATCAGTTTTTACAAACTTTGCCTCCTATGGAGGTGGTGAAGTAAGTTTGTGCTAGATTCTAGGTTGATATGCGCTCCGCAGCAGGTTGGAGCCCGGTTTTCCTCTCAGCATGCAGTGAATGTCAGAGGGATGTGAGGAGAGTATTGCCTGTTTGAATTCAATGATCTCCTTCTACGGGGTCTATTTCATAGGTTCTCTGTTATCGGTCGTAGAGATTCATCTCTTACCTCCCTTTTCAGATCGACGATATACTCTTATATATATATATATATATATATATATATACCATTACCTCTGCTGATTTTCGTTTCAGTACTGGTTTGGCTTTCTACAAACATGTAGATGAGTGTCCTGGGGTAAGTAAGTCTTATTTTCTGTGACACTCTAAGCTATGGTTGGGCACTTTTTTAATAAAGTTCTAAATATATGTATTCAAACATTTATTTGCCTTGACTCAGGATGTTCAACATTCCTTATTTTCAGACAGTCAGTTTCATATTTGGGATAATGCACTTGAATCAATTTTTTTCTTACCTTAAAAATTTGACTTTTTTCCCTGTGGGCTGTTAGGCTCGCGGGGGCTGAAAATGCTTCATTTTATTGCGTCATTCTTGGCGCTGACTTTTTTGGCTAAAAATCTTTTCTGTTTCCGGCGTCATACGTGTCGCCGGAAGTTGCGTCATTTTTGACGTTCTTTTGCGCCAAAAATGTCGGCGTTCCGGACATGGCGTCATTTTTGGCGCCAAAAGCATTTAGGCGCCAAATAATGTGGGCGTCTTATTTGGCGCTAAAAAAATATGGGCGTCGCTTTTGTCTCCACATTATTTAAGTCTCATTTTTCTTTGCTTCTGGTTGCTAGAAGCTTGTTCCTTGGCATTTTTTCCCATTCCTGAAACTGTCATTTAAGGAATTTGATCAATTTTGCTTTATATGTTGTTTTTTCTCTTACATATTGCAAGATGTCTCACGTTGCATCTGAGTCAGAAGATACTTCAGGAAAATTGCTGTCTGGTGCTGGAACTACCAAAGCTAAGTGTATCTGCTGTAAACTTTTGGTAGCTGTTCCTCCAGCTGTTTGTATTAATTGTCATGACAAACTTGTTAATGCAGATAATATTTCCTTTAGTAATGTACCATTACCTGTTGCAGTTCCATCAACATCTAATGTTCAGAATGTTCCTGATAACATAAGAGATTTTGTTTCTGAATCCATCAAGAAGGCTATGTCTGTTATTCCTCCTTCTAGTAAACATAAAAAATCTTTTAAAACTTCTCTTTATACAGAGGAATTTTTAAATGAACATCATCATTCTGATTCTAATGACTCTTCTGGTTCAGAGGATTCTGTTTCAGAGGTTGATGCTGATAAATCTTCATATTTATTTAAAATGGAATTTATTTGTTCTTTACTTAAAGAAGTACTAATTGCTTTAGAAATTGAGGATTCTGGTCCTCTTGATACTAAATCTAAACGTTTAGATAAGGTCTTTAAATCTCCTGTGGTTATTCCAGAAGTTTTTCCTGTTCCTGGTGCTATTTCTGAAGTAATTTCCAGAGAATGGAATAATTTGGGTAATTCATTTACTCCTTCTAAACGTTTTAAGCAAATATATCCTGTGCCGTCTGACAGATTAGAATTTTGGGACAAAATCCCTAAAGTTGATGGGGCTATTTCTACCCTTGCTAAACGTACTACTATTCCTACGTCAGATGGTACTTCCTTTAAGGATCTTTTAGATAGGAAAATTGAATCCTTTCTAAGAAAAGCTTATCTGTGTTCAGGTAATCTTCTTAGACCTGCTATATCATTGGCTGATGTTGCTGCAGCTTCAACTTTTTGGTTGGAAACTTTAGCGCAACAAGTAACAGATCATGATTCTCATAATATTATTATTCTTCTTCAACATGCTAATAATTTTATCTGTGATGCCATTTTTGATATTATCAGAGTTGATGTCAGGTTTATGTCTCTAGCTATTTTAGCTAGAAGAGCTTTATGGCTTAAAACTTGGAATGCTGATATGTCTTCTAAATCGACTCTACTTTCCATTTCTTTCCAGGGTAACAAATTATTTGGTTCTCAGTTGGATTCTATTATCTCAACTGTTACTGGTGGGAAAGGAACTTTTTTACCTCAGGATAAAAAATCTAAGGGTAAAAACAGGGCTAATAATCGTTTTCGTTCCTTTCGTTTCAACAAAGAACAAAAACCTGATCCTTCATCCTCAGGAGCAGTTTCAGTTTGGAAACCATCTCCAGTCTGGAATAAATCCAAGCCTTCTAGAAAAGCAAAGCCAGCTTCTAAGTCCACATGAAGGTGCGGCCCTCATTCCAGCTCAGCTGGTAGGGGGCAGGTTACGTTTTTTCAAAGAAATTTGGATCAATTCTGTTCACAATCTTTGGATTCAGAACATTGTTTCAGAAGGGTACAGAATTGGTTTCAAGATAAGACCTCCTGCAAAGAGATTTTTTCTTTCCCGTGTCCCAGTAAATCCAGTGAAAGCTCAAGCATTTCTGAAATGTGTTTCAGATCTAGAGTTGGCTGGAGTAATTATGCCAGTTCCAGTTCTGGAACAGGGGCTGGGGTTTTATTCGAATCTCTTCATTGTACCAAAGAAGGAGAATTCCTTCAGACCAGTTCTGGATCTAAAAATATTGAATCGTTATGTAAGGATACCAACGTTCAAAATGGTAACTGTAAGGACTATCTTGCCTTTTGTTCAACAAGGGCATTATATGTCCACAATAGATTTACAGGATGCATATCTGCATATTCCGATTCATCCAGATCATTATCAGTTCCTGAGATTCTCTTTTCTGGACAAGCATTACCAGTTTGTGGCTCTGCCGTTCGACCTAGCTACAGCTCCAAGAATTTTTACAAAGGTTCTCGGTGCCCTTCTGTCTGTAATCAGAGAACAGGGTATTGTGGTATTTCCTTATTTGGACGATATCTTGGTACTTGCTCAGTCTTTACATTTAGCAGAATCTCATACGAATCGACTTGTGTTGTTTCTTCAAGATCATGGTTGGAGGATCAATTCACTAAAAAGTTCATTGATTCCTCAGACAAGGGTAACCTTTCTGGGTTTCCAGATAGATTCAGTGTCCATGACTCTGTATTTGACAGACAAGAGATGTCTAAAATTGATTTCAGCTTGTCGAAACCTTCAGTCACAATCATTCCCTTCGGTAGCCTTATGCATGGAAATTCTAGGTCTTATGACTGCTGCATCGGACGCGATCCCCTTTGCTCGTTTTCACATGCGACCTCTTCAGCTCTGTATGCTGAATCAATGGTGCAGGGATTACACAAAGATATCTCAATTAATATCTTTAAAACCGATTGTACGACACTCTCTAACGTGGTGGACAGATCACCATCATTTAATTCAGGGGGCTTCTTTTGTTCTTCCGACCTGGACTGTAATTTCAACAGATGCAAGTCTTACAGGTTGGGGAGCTGTGTGGGGATCTCTGACAGCACAAGGAGTTTGGGAATCTCAGGAGGTGAGATTACCGATCAATATTTTGGAACTCCGTGCAATTTTCAGAGCTCTTCAGTCTTGGCCTCTTCTGAAGAGAGAATCGTTCGTTTGTTTTCAGACAGACAATGTCACAACTGTGGCATACATCAATCATCAAGGAGGGACTCACAGTCCTCTGGCTATGAAAGAAGTATCTCGAATTCTGGTTTGGGCGGAATCCAGCTCCTGTCTAATCTCTGCGGTTCATATCCCAGGTATAGACAATTGGGAAGCGGATTATCTCAGTCGCCAAACGTTGCATCCGGGCGAATGGTCTCTTCACCCAGAGGTATTTCTTCAGATTGTTCAAATGTGGGAGCTTCCAGACATAGATCTGATGGCGTCTCATCTAAACAAGAAACTTCCCAGGTATCTGTCCAGATCCCGGGATCCTCAGGCGGAAGCAGTGGATGCATTATCACTTCCTTGGAAGTATCATCCTGCCTATATCTTTCCGCCTCTAGTTCTTCTTCCAAGAGTAATCTCCAAGATTCTGAAGGAATGCTCGTTTGTTCTGCTGGTAGCTCCGGCATGGCCTCACAGGTTTTGGTATGCGGATCTTGTCCGGATGGCCTCTTGCCATCCGTGGACTCTTCCGCTAAGACCAGACCTTCTGTCGCAAGGTCCTTTTTTCCATCAGGATCTCAAATCCTTAAATTTAAAGGTATGGAGATTGAACGCTTGATTCTTGGTCAAAGAGGTTTCTCTGACTCTGTGATTAATACTGTGTTACAGGCTCGTAAATCTGTATCTAGAGAGATATATTATAGAGTCTGGAAGACTTATATTTCTTGGTGTCTTTCTCATCATTTTTTTTTTTGGCATTCTTTTAGAATTCCGAGAATTTTACAGTTTCTTCAGGATGGTTTAGATAAAGGTTTGTCCGCAAGTTCTTTGAAAGGACAAATCTCTGCTCTTTCTGTTCTTTTTCACAGAAAGATTGCTAATCTTCCTGATATTCATTGTTTTGTACAAGCTTTGGTTCGTATAAAACCTGTCATTAAGTCAATTTCTCCTCCTTGGAGTTTGAATTTGGTTCTGGGGGCTCTTCAAGCTCCTCCTTTTGAACCCATGCATTCATTGGACATTAAATTACTTTCTTGGAAAGTTTTGTTCCTTTTGGCAATCTCTTCTGCCAGAAGAGTCTCTGAATTATCTGCTCTTTCTTGTGAGTCTCCTTTTCTGATTTTTCATCAGGATAAGGCGGTGTTGCGAACTTCTTTTGAATTTTTACCTAAGGTTGTGAATTCCAACAACATTAGTAGAGAAATTGTGGTTCCCTCATTATGTCCTAATCCTAAGAATTCTAAGGAGAAATCGTTGCATTCTTTGGATGTTGTTAGAGCTTTGAAATATTATGTTGAAGCTACTAAGTCTTTCCGAAAGACTTCTAGTCTATTTGTTATCTTTTCCGGTTCTAGAAAAGGCCAGAAAGCTTCTGCCATTTCTTTGGCATCTTGGTTGAAATCTTTAATTCATCATACCTATGTCGAGTCGGGTAAAACTCCGCCTCAAAGGATTACAGCTCATTCTACTAGGTCAGTGTCTACTTCCTGGGCGTTTAGGAATGAAGCTTCGGTTGATCAGATTTGCAAAGCAGCAACTTGGTCCTCTTTGCATACTTTTACTAAATTCTACCATTTTGATGTATTTTCTTCTTCTGAAGCAGTTTTTGGTAGAAAAGTACTTCAGGCAGCGGTTTCAGTTTGAATCTTCTGTTTATGTTTTTCATTAAACTTTATTTTGGGTGTGGATTATTTTCAGCAGGAATTGGCTGTCTTTATTTTATCCCTCTCTCTCTAGTGACTCTTGCGTGGAAAGATCCACATCTTGGGTAGTCATTATCCCATACGTCACTAGCTCATGGACTCTTGCTAATTACATGAAAGAAAACATAATTTATGTAAGAACTTACCTGATAAATTAATTTCTTTCATATTAGCAAGAGTCCATGAGGCCCGCCCTTTTTTGTGGTGGTTATGATTTTTTTGTATAAAGCACAATTATTCCAATTCCTTATTTTATATGCTTTCGCACTTTTTTCTTATCACCCCACTTCTTGGCTATTCGTTAAACTGATTTGTGGGTGTGGTGAAGGGTGTATTTGTAGGCATTTTGAGGTTTGGGAAACTTTGCCCCTCCTGGTAGGAATGTATATCCCATACGTCACTAGCTCATGGACTCTTGCTAATATGAAAGAAATGAATTTATCAGGTAAGTTCTTACATAAATTATGTTTTTCCACCCAAAATAAAATTAATGGAAGTCAGAGTAATTTTAGTTCCTTTTTGTTACTTTAAAGGCAAGTCTTCTTGGAGACTCAATCCGTTTCGAACAAGTGGAAGCATTCAAAGAGTCTAAGTCAGCATGAAGGGTTTGCCCCCGGTGTGGGATCGGTTCTAGTAGGGGCAGCCTTTCTCTATTTTATCAAGCATGGATATGAGATGTTCCAGATCCTTGGGCTATGGACATAGTATCTCAGGGTTTTAGAATTGATTTCTAATTTTTCCCTCCCAGGGGCAATTTCCACTTATCAAGTTTATCTGCAGTCCAGATTAGGGAGGCATTCTTGAACTGTGTTTAGTTCCATTTCTTCCTGGGAGTGATAGTTCCGGTAAGGGAACAGGGCCTAGGGTTCTATTCAATTGTGTTCTTGGTTGCCAAAAAGAGAATTTTTAGACCTAAAGTGCCTCAACAATTTCTTCAGGGTATAATCCTTCAAATGGAAATCTTTTGTTCCATTTTTACTTTGGTTCAAGAGGGTCAGTTCATGATGACCATAATCCTGAAGGATACATATCTTCATGTTCCCATCCTCAGGGATCTTTTTAAGTTCCTGAGATTTGCCTTTATAGACACTTTCAGTTTGTGAGGGTTCTCTTGGCAGTGATCTGGAAAGAGTTCCCTTGTTCTAGCTACAAGCGTAGTTTTCTTAGGGACCATAATAGATTCCCTATCTGTGGTATATTTTTCTGACAGAGGTCAGAAAACTCAAAATTCTTTCCTCTTGCCTCTCCTTGCAATCCACTGTTCGGCCATCAGTGGCTCTATGTATGGATCATTCCCTTTGCTCGATCCCCTTTGAGAACTCTGCAGTTATGCATGCTCAGTCAATGGAACAGAGTCCATTCGGATCTGTCTTGGAGGATAGATCTAGTCAGTCGAAGAGACTCTCTCTACTGTGGTGGCCTTCTCAGGAGCATCTGTCTCAGGGCACATGCTTCCAGAGACCTTCATGGGTGATTGTGCCATGAACGCCAGCCTACTAGGCTGGGGAGCAGTCTGAGACTCGTTAAAGGTGCAGGGACTATGGACTTGGGAGGAGACTGCTCTCACCATTAACATCTTGGAGTTGAAAGCGATTTACTATGCTCTGATGGCTTGGCCTCAGTTGTCCTTGTCCAGTTTATTAGGTTCCAGTTGAACAAAATTAACTCAGTTTCTTGCATCAACCACCAGGGAGGAACTCAGAGTTCCTTAACCATGAGGGAGGTGTCTCAGATTATTCAGTGGGCGGAAGCTCACAATTGTTTATCTGCCATCCACATTCCAGGAGTGGTCAACTGTGAGGCGGATTTCCTAAGCAGAAAGACATTTCATCCCAGGGAGTGGTCTCTCCATCCGGAGGTGTTCTTCAGGTTAACCCTCAAATGGGGGGGTGCCGGAGTTGTATCTGATGGTGTCTTGGCAGAACACCAAGCTTCCAAGGTATGGTTCAAGGTCAAGAGAGCCGCAGGCCGCCCTGATAGATGCTCTAGCGGTTCCTTGGGATTTCAGTCTGTCATGTTTCCTCTGTTTGCTCTTCTTCCACGAGTCGTTGCTCGTTTCAAACTGGAGAGAGCATCAGTAATTCTAATTGCTCCTGCATGGCCTTGCAGGATTTGGTGTGCAGACCTAGTGAAGATGTAATCTCTTCCACCTTGGAGGTTGCCTCTGAGGAAGGACCTTCTAACTAAGGGTCCTTTCCTTCATCCAAATCTCATTTTTCTGGAACTGACTGCTTGGAGATTGAACGCTTAGTTCTGTCTAAGCATAGTTTTTCTGTGTCGGTCACTGAGACCATGATTCAGGCTCACAAGCCTGTTACCTTATGGTAAATCTTTCTAGTATGGTGTAAATACCTTTTTATTGGTGTGAATCCAAAGGCTACTCTTGGAGTAGGGTCAGGATTCCTAGGATTTTGTCTTTTCTCCAGGAAGGTCTGGAGAAGGAATTGTCAGTCCGTTTTCTGAAGGGTCAGATGTCTGCATTTTTTATTTTGTTACACAAGCGTCTGGCGGATGTGCCAGATGTTCAATCCTTTTGTCAGGCCCAGGTCAGTATCAGGTTGGTGTTTAATTCTGTTGGTCTTCCTTGAGGACTTAACCTTGTACTTAAAGCTCTTCCTTGAGGACTTAACCTTGTACTTAAAGCTCTTCCTTGAGGACTTAACCTTGTACTTAAAGCTCTTCCTTGAGGACTTAACCTTGTACTTAAAGCTCTTCCTTGAGGACTTAGCCTTGTACTTAAAGCTCTTCCTTGAGGACTTAGCCTTGTACTTAAAGTTTTGCAGCAGGCTCCGTTTGAGCCATTGCATTCCATAGATATTAAGTTAGCTTGGAAGGTTTTGTTTCTTATTGCTATCTTTTCTGCTCGGAGAGTCTCGGCTTTGCAATGTGATTCACCTTACGTTATCTTTCAGGCTGATAAGGTGGTTCTTACTAAATTGGGGTTTCTTCCTAGTGGTTTTAGATAGAAATATTAATCAGGGAATTGTCGTTCCTTCTCTGTCCTATTCCTCCTTCCCATAAGGATTGATTGTTGCACAACTTGGAAGTTGTGCATGCTCTAAAATTCTACCTACAGACAACTAAGGATTTTCGCCAGTCTTCTGCCCTGTTTGTTTCTCAGGAAAGAGTAAAGGTCAGAAAGCTACTGCTTCTTTTCTTTCTGGTTGAGAAGTATAATTTGTTTTACATATGAGACTGCTGGTCAACAGCCTTATGAGAGTATTACTGCTCATTCCATGAGGGCTGTCTCCTCCTTTTTTGGTTTTCAAAAATGAAGCTTCTGTGGCTCAGATTTGCAAGGCTGCTACTTAGTCTGTTCTGCATATTTTTTCCAAATGTTTGATACTTTTGCCTCGACTGAGGGTTCTTTGAGCAGTGGTGCCTTCTGTTTAGGTCTGCCTGTCTTGTTCTCCCTCCATAGCCATTTGTGTCCTCTAGCTTGGGTATTGGTTCCCACTAGTAAATTACGTTGTGGACTCTCCATATCTTAGGAAAGAAAACAAAATTTATGCTTACCTGATCAATTTATTTCAGGATATGGAGAGTCCACGACCCCTCCCTTATTTTAAGACAATTGGTTTTTGACTAAACCGCAGGCACCTTTACACCTTTGGGTTATTCCTTTTTCCATTTCCCTTTGGTCGAATGACTGGGGATTGTGGGTAGGGGAGTGACACTTAACAGCTTTGCTGTGGTGCTCTTTGCCGCCTCCTGCTGGCCAGGAGTGATATTAACGAATAATAGGTATAATTATATACCATAACAGTTTAGAAAGCTTATAAAAACATAAGTCCTTTTAGAGACTATGGGAGATACTTCACCTGGCCACCAGGAGGATGCAAATACAGCCCAAACAAAGCATTGAAGGAACCCTACCCTCAGATCCCTACCCTCAGATCTTTGCCTTGTGTCATGAAGGTAGTCCAAGAGAGGGTGCTCTGCAGAAGATAAATAAAATTATTAAAGTGAAAGCCAATCCTAGCGTTTTTGAAACGCTAGGATTGACATTGAAACAAATAAAGGGGACTTTCATTCATGTAGTGTAACATACTTCATGCAGAAAGCTCCTTTTATTTGTTATAAGCGATAGCTGTTGGATGCTGCAAAGGAAGCCACGGGAGATAGCTGTTTTGCTAGAGAGGTGATATTTTCACCTTTTAGCCAATAGCCGTGTGGCAAATCCGGCTTGGCGCCCATGTGAGCCAGATTTCCTGCACGCTATTTGCTAAGAGGTGAAAACGTCACCTCTTAGCAAAATTTCAGCTGTGGGCTGCCTGAACAGCTAAGAACGGTGATTACTTGAAACAAAAAAGGAGCTTTTTGCTTTAAGTATGTTGTATTTCATGAATAAAATTCCCCTTTATTTGTTTCAATAGTCAATCCTAGCGTTTCAAAAATCCTAGTCTTGACTTTCACTTTAAGAAAGCATGGATTTGGCTCTCATATGGATAGTATTCCTTCAAGAGACCTGGGGATTCATTTGGCCATGTAAATCTTGAGGTGGAGTATTGGCATATGTTCTGGTTCTTGCTGGGAGTCCCCTGTCAGGAAATGCGGTGTAAGTTACATTAACTTTCAAGACCTAGCACAATGGTTGTTATTCCCTCTCTTGTGGCAAGTTATCTAATAGAGAGGATGTCATATGTGTCACTGTGAGAATCAACTGTGACTAAGTGTGTATAATAATGGTCGTCCCAAGCCTCAGCAGGTGGAAGCCTGGCTGCAAGCCCCTTTAGATGGCATTGAGGGCACTTATTGTAATACTCTTAGAACTCAGACACAGATGATTATTTGATTGCTATGGGAGAGTGCGATTACGCGCATTAGGACTCTCTAAAAAGTTTTATTCAAAGTACTTGTGTGGGACACTCTAGTACCTGCACATTATAATTATAAAACACAGTGTCCATATATGGGATGACACTGACAGGACTTGCAGTCCGGAAAGCATGCACACCGCTGTCAGAGCAAAATAAGCCCAGAGGCAATGCTGTTTATAGGCTACAACCAGCCATTACACCAGAGCAGCAACTTTCACTATAGGTCGCGGTGGGCGAAGTTGCCTATTCTCACCGCAGGCAGCATTTTCGCACCACTTCCGCTACAATCCCACTGCACAGAAGACCTGTGAGCAGTAACAGTGCCGCCAATCCGGTCACAGAGGTGGTAAGACGCCCTAACTGGCATTAATGGGCAGTATATTTGTGCCTAGAATGCCTGGGTTTCCTTGCTGTGCGGTTTACGAGTGTTACGTCACACATTTTTACAAATTGTCACTGTAGTCCATAGATGACTAAGTTAAAAAGCATTGTGAAAAATAAAGTTAAGCGCTCGAAGCACGGGTGTGTCTAAGTGATGTATAATTAAACGTAAAATAGAGTGTCCAATCTACAAGCAATAATTGATGTTATATAGGTAGTGTTTAGAAGATATATATTTATATATATATATATATATATATATATATATATATATATATATATATATATATATATATATATATATATCTCAGAACAGAGGCATAAGTTTGGTATCAAAAGGAAAATTCCAAGTGGCAATTTATTATACTAGTAAAACAGAGGTGTCTAGATTTTTAAAACGATACAATGTAAAATAAAGGGACGTCTCCCTTAAATAATGTATAGATACATATAAAATAAGCATAAAAAACAATATGAAAAGTACTTGCGCTTTATCGAAAAGAGTAACGATGTCCCAAGATATTGGCTTGCCAAATGGCAAGAAAGTAACTGTTCAGTTGCAGGCCTTAACCCCTTAACGACACGAGTCGTACAGGGTACGTCGCACACAACCTGGTCTTTAAAGACCAGCGACGTACCCTGTACGACTTTGGGGATTAAAGCGGCTGGAAGCGATCCTGATCGCTTCCAGCCGCTTTACGGTTATTGCAGTGATGCCTCGATATCTAGGCATCCTGCAATAACCTTTTTCCCCCATCCGATGCAGAGAGAGCCACTCGCAAATGGCGACTAGAACAAACTTAAGGATCCTTCCAGTTGAAGATTAGGTGGTCGTTAGTAACGACTAGAGGATCTTAGGATGTATAAGACGGTCTTTTCGGTCGCTAGTAGCAACTGGGTTATCCTTTGTTCAAGAACTTGGCGGTCGCAAGTAGCGACTAAGAAATTCTTTGGAGAAGGTCAGTTGTGTGGTCGCTAGGAGTTTCTTTTGTAGATAAGTTGGTTCCAAACGGAGACACGAATACCTCTCTTCCTGACTTGGTGCATTGTGGGGGATTTTAGATTTGATGGGTCTCAAGTTTGTAAAGGGACACTAGACCCAATTTCTTCTATAAGATACGACAAGTCCATGGATTCATCCTTTACTTGTGGGATCTTATCCTCCTGCTGACAGGAAGTGGCAAAGAGCACCACAGCAGAGCTGTCTAAATAGCTCCTCCCTTGACTCCACCCCCCAGTCATTCTCTTTGCCTACTCTAAGTACTAGGAAGCGTAAAGTGAAAGAGGTGATAAAATGTTAGTTTTTATTTTCTTCAAGCAAGAGTTTATTTTAAATGGTACCGGTGTGTACTATTTTCCCTCAGGCAGCAGATGAAGGAAGACTTCTGCCTGGAGGCTGATGATCTTAGCAGTTGTTACTAAGATCCAGTGCAGTTCCCACAGAATGGCTGAGGGGTACTTAAAGGGACACTGAACCCACATTTTTTCTTTTGTGATTCAGATAGAGCATACAATTTTAAGCAACTTTCTCATTTACTCCTATTATCAAATGTTCTTTATTCTCTTGGTATCTTTATTTGAAATGCAAGAATGTAATATTAGATGCCGGCTCATTTTGGTGAACAACCTAGGTTGTCCTTGCTGATTGGTGGATAAATTCATCCACCAATCAAAAACTGCTGTCCAGAGTTCTGAACCAAGAAAAAAGCTTAGATGCCTTCTTCATATAAAGATAGCAAGAGAACGAAGAAAAATTGATAATAGGAGTAAATTAGAAAGTTGCTTAAAATGGCATGCTCTATCTGAATCACAAAATAATTTTTTTGGGTTCAGTGTCCCTTTAAGAAACTTCAGTGTGTGGAACGTTTTTCATGCTATAAGCAGTGAGGTATGTTCAGTCATTTTTTTTCTGGAGAGACTGTGGCCTAGATTTGGAGTTTGGCGTTAGCCGTGAAAACCAGCGTTAGAGGCTCCTAACGCTGGTTTTAGGCTAACTCCGGTATTTGGAGTCACTCAAAATAGGGTCTAACGCTCACTTTTCAGCCGCGACTTTTCCATACCGCAGATCCCCTTACGTAAATTGCGTATCCTATCTTTTCAATGGGATCTTTCTAACTCCGGTATTTAGAGTCGTGGCTGAAGTGAGCGTTAGACATCTAACGACAAAACTCCAGCCGCAGGAAAAAAGTCAACAGCCAATAGAATGCGAGCTCAATCTGATTGGCTGATTGGATCACCCAATCGGATTGAACTTGATTCTGATTGGCTGATTCCATCAGCCAATCAGAATATTCCTACCTTAATTCCGATTGGCTGATAGAATCCTATCAGCCAATCGGAATTCGAGGGACGCCATCTTGGATGACGTCCCTTAAAGGAACCGTCATTCGTCTAGTAGGCGTCCGGAGAAGAGGATGTTCCGCGTCGGAGGTCTGCAAGATGGATCCGGAAGAAAGATGATTGAAGATGCCGTTGATAGAAGACTTCATCGGGATCATGGACCTCTTCAGCTCCCGCTTGGATGAAGACTTCATCCGGATCATGGACCTCTTCAGCTCCCGCTTGGATGAAGACTTCAGCCGGATCATGGACCTCTTCAGCCCCCCGCTTAGGCTTGGATCAGGACATCAGAGGAGCTCTTCAGGACGGATCGGTGAACCTGATATGGTGAAGATAAGGTAGGAAGATCTTCAGGGGCTTAGTGTTAGGTTTATTTAAGGGGGGTTTGGGTTAGATTAGGGGTATGTGGGTGGTGGGTTGTAATGTTGGGGGGGGTATTGTATGTTTTTTTTTTTTACAGGCAAAAGAGCTGAGCTTCTTGGGGCATGCCCCGCAAAGGGCCCTGTTCAGGGCTGGTAAGGTAAAAGAGCTTTGAACTTTAGTAATTTAGAATAGGGTAGGGCATTTTTTATTTTGGGGGTCTTTGTTATTTTATTAGGGGGCTTAGAGTAGGTGTAATTAGTTTAAAATTGTTGTAATATTTTCTTATGTTTGTAAATATTTTTTTATTTTTTGTAACTTAGTTCTTTTTTATTTTTTGTACTTTAGCTAGTTTATTTAATTGTATTTATTTGTAGGAATTGTATTTAATTAATTTATTGATAGTGTAGTGTTAGGTTAATTGTAGGTAATTGTAGGTAGTTTATTTAATTAATTTAATGATAGTATAGTGTTAGGTTTAATTGTAACTTAGGTTAGGATTTATTTTACAGGTAATTTTGTAATTATTTTAACTAGGTAGCTATTAAATAGTTATTAACTATTTAATAGCTATTGTACCTGGTTAAAATAATTACAAAGTTGCCTGTCAAATAAATATTAATCCTAAAATAGCTATAATATAATTATAATTTATATTGTAGCTATATTAGGATTTATTTTACAGGTAAGTATTTATCTTTAAATAGGAATAATTTATTTAATAAGAGATAATTAATTTCGTTAGATTTAAATTATATTTAACTTAGGGGGGTGTTAGTGTTAGGGTTAGACTTAGCTTTAGGGGTTAATACATTTATTAGAATAGCTGTGAGCTCCAGTCGGCAGATTAGGGGTTAATAATTGAAGTTAGGTGTCGGCGATGTTAGGGAGGGCAGATTAGGGGTTAATACTATTTATTATAGGGTTAGTGAGGCGGATTAGGGGTTAATAACTTTATTATAGTAGCGCTCAGGTCCGGTCGGCAGGTTAGGGGTTAATAAGTGTAGGCAGGTGTAGGCGACGTTGTGGGGGGCAGATTAGGGGTTAATAAATATAATATAGGGGTCGGCGATGTTAGGGCAGCAGATTAGGGGTACATAGGGATAATGTAAGTAGCGGCGGTTTACGGAGCGGCAGATTAGGGGTTAATAATAATATGCAGGGGTCAGCAATAGCGGGGGCGGCAGATTAGGGGTTAATAAGTGTAAGGCTAGGGGTGTTTAGACTCGGGGTACATGTTAGAGTGTTAGGTGCAGACGTAGGAAGTGTTTCCGCATAGCAAACAATGAGGCTGCGTTAGGAGCTGAACGTGGCTTTTTTGCAGGTGTTAGGTTTTTTTTCAGCTCAAACAGCCCCATTGTTTCCTATGGGGGAATCGTGCACGAGCACGTTTTTGAGGCTGGCCGCTTGCGTAAGCAACTCTGGTATCGAGAGTTGAAGCTGCGTTAAATATGCTCTACGCTCCTTTTTTGGAGCCTAACGCAGCCTTTATGTGGACTCTCAATACCAGAGTTATTTTTATGGTGCGGCCAGAAAAAAGCCGGCGTTAGCTACGCGGGTCTTTACCGACAAAACTCCAAATCTAGGCCTGTGTTATTTCAGAATTGGCTGACAGTATCCCTAAGAGGGAGAGGGTAGGCAGTAATCCTAAAGTATAAAGAGGGGTATTACTGAGCTTGCATATATGGGCTATATAAAAATGGTTGACACTGATGTGTGAATGTTTGTGGGCAATGTCTGGGAGTGCAGATAACGTTTTTAAAGGAGAGACGTTTTTATACTTTATGAAGAAGGGTACACATGGCTTCATTTCTGGGTTTATGAACCCACATGGCTAGGTTTTAGACCGCTCTGGTGTGGTTAATTTAGGCTGTGAGACATTGAGTGAGATGGGCGGGGCCTATTTTCGCGCCTCAGTTGCGCAGTTGTTTTTATCAAGCAAGCAGCAAGCTCCAAATCCGGTGGGCCTTTGTGAGCTGTATTGGGCCAAATCGAAGGTTTAACCCGGTTTTACAGACCCCTGAGGGCAGATAGGCGCCACAGCAGGGCTGTGGTGAGATGCAGGGGGTGCTTTTTATTGAAATAAACGTTTTAAAATTTTCCGTCTTTTCTGGTAAGGGTTAAGAATTCCTTTCCTTGTGGGGCAAACTTAGCTGCAGAATTGGGATGCTTCTATCATAAAATTGGGACAATTTTATTGTTTTCAAGCAGTTTTGGAAAAATTGTTTGCTTTTTTTCTCTTAAAGGCGCAGTACCATTTTTTTAAGATTATTTAGTGAAAAATAAAGTGTTTTCAAGCCTGTTTGTGGTCATTACTAGCATGTTTAACATGTCTGACATTGAGGAAAGCCAATGTTCCATGTGTTTAGAAGTCTTTGTGGAACCCCCACTTAAAATGTGTCCCTCATGTACTGAAAGGGCCTTACATTGCAAAGAACATATTTTAGCTGATAAAAGTATGTCTCAGGATGATTCTCAGTCAGAAGAGAATCAGGTTTTGCCATCTACTTCTCCCCAAGTGTCACAACCTTTAACGCCCGCACAAGCAACGCCAAGTACTTCTAGTGCGTCTAATTCTTTCACCCTGCAAGATATGGCCGCAGTTATGTCTACTACCCTCACAGAGGTATTATCTAAACTGCCTGGTTTTCAGGGGAAGCGCAGTAGGTCCGATATGAGAGTAAATGCTGAGTCCTCTGACGCTTTAGTAGCCATCTCCGATGTACCCTCACAATGTTCTGAATTGGGGTAGTGGAATTGCTGTCTGAGGGAGAGCTTTCTGATTCAGGAAAGATGTTCCCTCAAACAGACTCAGATATGACGGCTTTTAACCCCTTAAGGACCAAGGCCATTTTTCAATTTCTTTCCCTTAAGGACCAGGGCTATTTTTACATTTCTGCGGTGTTTGTGTTTAGCTGTAATTTTCCTCTTACTCATTTACTGTACCCACACATATTATATACCGTATTTCTCGCCACTAAATGGACTTTCTAAAGATACCATTATTTTCATCATATCTTATAATTTATTATTAAAAATATTATAAAATATGAGGAAAAAATGGAAAAAAAACACACTTTTTCTAACTTTGACCCCCAAAATCTGTTACACATCTACAACCACCAAAAAACAAACATGCTAAATAGTTTATAAATTTTGTCCTGAGTTTAGAAATACCTAATGTTAACATGTTCTTTGCTTTTTTTGCAAGTTATAGGGAAATAAATACACGAAGCACTTTGCTATTTCAAAACCACTTTTTTTCAAAATGAGCGCTAGTTACATTGGAACCCTGATATCTGTCAGGAATACCTGAATATCCCTTGACATGTATATATTTTTTTTTAGAAGACATCCCAAAGTATTGATCTAGGCCCATTTTGGTATATTTCATGCCACCATTTCACCGCCAAATGCGATCAAATTTAAAAAAAAAAAAAAAAAAATTTCGCAATTTTAGGTTTCTCACTGAAATTATTTACAAACCGCTTGTGCAATTATGGCACAAATGGTTGTAAATGCTTCTCTGGGATCCCCTTTGCTCAGAAATAGCAGACATATATGACTTTGGTGTTGCTTTCTGGTAATTAGAAGGCCGCTAAATGCTGATGCGCATCACATGTGTATTATGGCTGGCAGTGAAGGGGTTAATTAGGTAGTTTGTAGGGAGCTTGCAGGGTTAATTTTAGCTTTAGTGTAGAGATCAGCCTCCCACCTGACACATCAGACCCCCTGATCCCTCCCAAACAGCTCCCTTCCCTCCCACACCCCACAATTGTCCCCGCCATCTTAAGTACTGGCAGAAAGTTTTTTCTAGGTTTTTTTTTTTTTTCCTGTAGTGTAGCTTCCCACCCCCCACAGACCAACCCCCACCACCTGCCTGAGAGCACCACAGCAGAGCTGTCTACTCCACCTCCCAGTCATTCTCTTTGCTGGCTCTAAGCAGGAAGGGTAAAGAGAAGAGGTGTTAAACTGTTAGTTTTATTTTATCTTCAATCAAGAGTTTATTTTTAAATGGTACCGGTGTTGTACTATTTACTCTCAGGCAGGACATAGATGAATATTTCTGCCTGGAGGATGATGATCTTAGCATTTGTAACTAAGGTCCACTGCTGTTCCCACATGAGCTGAGGAGTACAGGAAAAACTTCAGTGTGAGGAACGGTTTCTTGCTATACAGCAATGAGGTATGCTCAGTCATATTTTCTGCAGAGACTGTGTTAACTCAGAAATGCTGACAGTGTCCCCATTAGGGGAAGGGTAAGCGGTAATCTTAGTGTTATCAGAGGTTTTTACTAGCTTGCATAAAGGGTTATTTTTTTTGTGGGCACTGTTTGTTATGTGGATTTGGGACAAACGTTTTTGTGTCTGGGAGTAACGTTTTCTGTTTTATGGGACATTTGCTTGAGGGTTCTTTGGGGTTGTTAATAACCCACATGGCTTTCAGGCAGGGTTTGTTAGTTTTGTGTAGGCCCCAGCAACATCGAGTGAGGTGGGCGGGGCCTACATTTACATGCAGCAAGCAACTTCTCCTGAGGTCCTGAGAGTCTTCTGAGGGACTAATTGAAGCTTTAAACCCCATATTATCGCTTCCTAAGGGAAGGTAGGGCCACAGCAGAGCTGTGGCAAGGTGCTTTAGGGTCTTTTAACCGGTTTTAGATGTTCTTACGCTGTATAGAAGACCTTTTTACCATGGGAGTGATCTGCCCAGTTCCGAAAACAGAACAGGGCAAGGTTTCTACTCCAATCTGTGGTTCCCAAAAAAGAGGAAACCTTCAGACTAATTCTAGATCTCAAGATCCTAAACCAATCCCTAAGAGTTCCATCCTTCAAGATGGAGACCATTCGGACTATTTTACCAATGATCCAGGAGGGTCAATATATGACTACCGTGGATCTAAAGGATGCGTATCTACACATTCCTATCCACAAAGATCATCACAAGTTCCTCAGGTTTGCCTTTCTGGACAACCATTACCAGTTTGTGGCTCTTCCCTTTGGGTTGGCCACGGCGCCAAGAATCTTCACAAAGGTGCTAGGGTCCCTTCTGGCGGTCCTAAGGCCGAGGGGCATAGCAGTGGCGCCTTATCTAGACGACATCTAAATTAAAGCGTCTACTTTCCAACTTGCCAAGTCTCACACGGACTTAGTGTTGGCTTTTCTAAGATCTCATGGGTGGAAGGTGAACGTTGAAAAGAGTTTTCTTATTCCTCTCACAAGAGTTCCATTCCTGGGAACTCTTATAGATTCGGTGGACATGAAGATATTTCTGACGGAGGTCAGGAAATCAAAGATTTTAACCACCTGCCGAGCTCTTCATTCCATTCCTCGGCCATCAGTGGCTCAGTGTATGGAGGTAATCGGACTTATGGTAGTGGCAATGGACATAGTTCCGTTTGCTCGCTTGCATCTCAGACCACTGCAACTATGCATGCTCAAACAGTGGAATGGGGATTATGCAGATTTATCTCCTAAAATAAATCTGGATCAAGAGACCAGAGACACTCTCCTTTGGTGGTTGTCACAGGATCACCTGTCCAGGGGAATGTGTTTCCGCAGGCCAGCGTGGGTTATTGTGATGACGGACGCCAGCCTACTGGGCTGGGGTGCAGTCTGGAATTCCCTGAAAGCGTAGAGGTTAAAAGGCTTACCTCTCTTTCCTTTTGGCTGAAAAGCATCATCCGTTTGGCTTATGAGACTGCTGGACAGCAGCCTCCTGAAAGAATTACAGCTCACTCCACTAGAGCGGTGACTTCCACATGGGCTTTTAAAAATGATGCTTCTGTTGAACAGGTTTGTAAGGCTGTGACTTGGTCTTCGCTTCATACCTTTTCCAAATTTTCCAAATTTTATACTTTTTCTTCTTCAGAGGCTATTTTTGCGAGTCCACGGCCCGCCCTGTCTATTCAAGACAGATAGTATTTTTTATGTAAACTTCAGTCACCTCTGCACCTTGTAGTTTCTCCTTTTCTTCCTTGGCCTTCGGTCGAATGACTGGGGGGTGGAGTTAAGGGGGGAGCTATATAGACAGCTCTGCTGTGGTGCTCTCTTTGCTACTTCCTGTCAGGAAGGACAATATCCCGCAAGTTAGGATGAATCCGTGGACTCAGTACATCGCAAAAGAAAGAAATTTATCAGGTAAGCATAAATTCTGTTTTCTACCCTAGCTAAGTGTACAACTATACCTATTGAGGTCAGTTGTGCTTTCAAAGATCTTATGGATAAAAAATTAGAGGGTCTTCTAAAGAAAATATTTATTCATCAGGGTTTTCTTCTGCAACCTGTAGCGTGCATTGTTCCTGTAACTACTGCAGCTGCTTTTTGGTTCGAGGCTCTTGAGGAGGCTCTTAAGGTTGAGACCCCATTGGATGAGATTTTAGATAGAATTAAGGCTCTCAAGCTAGCTAATTCTTTCATTACAGATGCCGCTTTTCAACTGGCTAAATTAGCGGCAAAGAATTCAGGTTTTGCCATTTTAGCGCATAGAGCGTTATGGCTTAAGACCTGGTCTGCTGATGTGTCATCAAAATCTAAGCTATTAGCTATTCCTTTCAAGGGTAAGACCCTATTCAGGCCTGAACTGAAGGAGATCATTTCCGACATAACTGGAGGAGAAGGCCATGCCCTTCCTCAGGATAAAACAAATAGAATGAGGGCCAAACAGAATAATTTTCGTTCCTTTCGAAACTTCAAAGGTGGTTCCGCTACCTCCTCCCCTGCCACAAAGCAGGAGGGGAATTTTGCTCAATCCAAGTCTTTCTGGAGACCTAACCAGACCTGGAATAAAGGTAAACAGGCCAAGAAGCCAGCTGCTGCTACCAAGACAGCATTAAGGGGCAGCCCCCGATCCGGGACCAGATCTAGTGGGGGGCAGACTTTCTCTCTTCGCTCAGGCTTGGGCAAGAGACGTTCAGGATTCCTGGGCATTAGAAATTGTGACCCAGGGGTATCTTCTAGAATTCAAAGATTCTCCTCCAAGGGGGAGATTTCATCTTTCACGGTTGTCTGTAAACCAGACAAAAAGAGAGGCGTTCTTACGCTGTGTAGAAGACCTATATACTATGGGGGTAATCTGCCCAGTTCCAAAAGCAGAACAGGGGCAGGGGTTTTACTCCAATCTGTTCGTGGTTCCCAAAAAAGAGGGAACCTTCAGACTGATTTTAGATCCCAAGATCTTAAACAAATTTCTCAGAGTCCCATCCTTCAAAATGGAGACCATTCGGACAATTTTACCAATGATCCAGGAGGGTCAATATATGACCACCGTGGATTTGAAGGATGCATATCTTCACGTTCCTATCCACAAAGATCATCACCAGTTCCTCAGGTTCACTTTCCTGGACAAGCATTACCATTTTATGGCTCTTCCTTTCGGGTTGGCCACAGCTCCCAGAATATTCACAAAGGTGCTAGGGTCCCTTCTGGCGGCTCTAAGGCCGCTGGGCATAGCAGTGGCACCCTATCTGGACGATATCTTGATTCAGGCGTCAACTTGCCAACTAGCCAAATCTCACACGGACATCGTGTTGGCTTTTCTAAGATCTCATGGGTGGAAGGTGAACATAAAGAAGAGTTCACTTGTCCCTCTCACAAGAGCTCCATTCCTGGGAACTCTGATAGACTTGGTAGACATGATAATTTTTCTGACGGAGGTCAGAAAATCAAAGATCTTAACCACCTGCCGAGCTCTTCATTCCACTCCTCGGCCGTCAGTGGCTCAGTGTATGTAGGTAATTGGATTAATGGTAGCGGCAATAGACATAGTTCTGTTTGCTCGCTTGCATCTCAGACCACTGCAACTATGCATGCTCAAACAGTGGAATGGGGACTATGCAAATTTATCTCCTCAGATAAATCTGGATCAAGAGACCAGAGACTCTCTTCTTTGATGGTTGTCACAGGATCATCTGTCCCAGGGAATGTGTTTTTGCAGGCCAGCATGGGTCATAGTGACGACGGACGCCAGTTTATTGGGCTGGGGTGCAGTCTGGAATTCCCTAAAAGCACAGGGTGTGTGTACTCAGGAGGAGGCTCTCCTTCCAATAAATATTCTAGAACAGAGCGATATTCAACACGCTTCAGGCGTGGCCTCAGCTGGCTTCGGCCAAATTCATAAGATTCCAGTCGGACAATATCACGACTGTAGCATATATCAATCATCAAGGGGGAACAAAGAGTTCTCTAGCGATGATAGAGGTTTCCAAAATAATTCGATGGGCAGAGACTCACTCTTGCCATCTATCAGCAATCTATATCCCAGGAGTGGAGAACTGGGGGAGTGGGAGCTCCATCCGGAGGTGTTTGCGCAATTGATTCATCAATGGGGCACACCAGAATTGGATCTGATGGCATCTCGTCAGGATGCCAAACTTCCTTGTTACGGGTCCAGATTGAGGGATCCCCAAGCAGTACTGATGGATGCTCTAGCAGTACCTTGGTCGTTCAACCTGGCTTATGTATTTCCTCCTTTTCCTCTCCTTCCTCGTCTGATTGCCAGAATCAAACAGGAGAGGGCTTCAGTAATTTTGATAGCACCTGCGTGGCCACACAGGACTTGGTATGCAGACCTGGTGGAAATGTCATCTCTGCCACCGTAGAAACTGCCACTGAGACAGGACCTTCTCATTCAAGGTCCGTTCCAGCATCCAAATCTAGTTTCTCTGCGGCTTACTGCCTGGAGATTGAACGCTTGATTTTATCTAAGCGGGATATCTCTGAGTAGGTCATAGATACCTTGATTCAGGCTCGAAAGCCTGTCACTAGGAAAATTTACCATAAGATATGGCGTAAATATCTTTATTGGTGCGCATCCAAAGGCTACTCATGGAGTAAGATCAGGATTCCTAGGATTCTGTCCTTTCTCCAAGAAGGATTGGAGAAGGGGTTATCAGCTAGTTCCCTAAAGGGACAGATATCTGCTTTATCAATTTTACTGCACAAGCATTTGGCAGATGTTCCAGACGTTCAGTCATTTTGTCTGGCTTTAGTTAGAATCAAGCCTGTGTTTAAACCTGTTGCTCCGCCATGGAGTTTGAATTTAGTTCTTAAAGTTTTTCAAGGGGTTCCGTTTGAACCTATGCATTCCATAGATATTAAGCTTCTATCTTGGAAAGTTCTGGTTTTAGTTGCTATCTCTTCGGCTCGAAGAGTTTCTGAACTATCTGCATTGCAATGCGACTCGCCTTATCTTGTTTTCCATTTCGATAAGGTGGTTTTGCGTACCAAACCTGGATTCCTTCCTAAGGTTGTTACTAATAAGAATATTAATCAGGAAATTTTTGTTTCTTCTCTGTGTCCTAACCCTTCTTCTAAGAAGGAGCGTCTGTTACACAACTTGGACGTGGTTCGTGCTTTGAAGTTTTACTTGCAAGCGACTAAAGATTTCCGTCAAACATCTTCTGTTTGTTGTCTATTCTGGAAAACATAGAGGTCAAAAAGGTACGGCTACCTCTCTTTCTTTTTGGCTGAAAAGCCATCATCTGGTTGGCATACGAGACTGCTGGACAGCAGCCTCCTGAAAGGATTACAGCTCACTCTACTAGAGCGGTGGCTTCCACATGGGCTTTTAAAAACGATGCTTCTGTTGAACAGATTTGTAAGGCTGCGACTTGGTCTTCCCTTCATACCTTTTCCAAATTTTACAAATTTGATACTTTTGCTTCTTCGGACGCTATTTTTGGGAGAAAAGTTCTTCAAGCAGTGGTGCCTTCTGTTTAGGCATCGGTCTTGTCCCTCCCGTTCATCCGTGTCCTTTAGCTTTGGTATTGTATCCCACAAGTAAAGGATGAATCCGTGGACTCGTTGTATCTTATAGAAGAAAAGTAAATTTATGCTTACCTGATATATTGATTTCTTCTCTGATACGACAAGTTCACGGCCCGCCCTGTCATTTTAAGACAGATTATATTTTTTTATTTAAAACTTCAGTCACCTCTGCACCTTTTAGTTTCTCCTTTTTCTTCCTATATCTTCGGTAGAATGACTGGGGGGGTGGAGTTAAGGGAGGAGCTATATAGACAGCTCTGCTGTGGTGCTCTTTGCCAATTCCTGTTAGCAGGAGTGTAATATCCCACATAAAGGATGAATCCGTGGACTCTTCGAATCATAGAAGAAATCAATTTATCAGGTAAGCATAAATTTACTTTTTTTCATTAATGATTCAGTTAATGCATGCAATTTTTACACCACTTTCTAATTTACTCCTATTTTTTACAAAATGGAGTCATTTTTAATGGGTAGCTTCCCTTCAAGATTGGACTGGGGCTAATGCTCTCCATGTATTTCTCTTTAGTAAGGGTATAGGTAGCCATTAGCTGCTGAATGTTGCAGAGAACTTCTCTGTCCTCCTCCAGCAATCTGTGCTAACCCCACATGGCAACCAGTGTTAAACTGCTTTCCTTCTACTTCTGGTCCCTGTCAGAAGTCTAGATGAAACTGTCAGACCTAGCAGTGCTGTGACTGCTCCACAGCAGAGACCCTGGAGGGTAAGTCCTTTTTTTTTAATATTTATTGTATCCTTTCCCCAGGAACACATCAGTGGA
This sequence comes from Bombina bombina, assembly GCF_027579735.1. Classification (NCBI taxonomy): domain Eukaryota; kingdom Metazoa; phylum Chordata; class Amphibia; order Anura; family Bombinatoridae; genus Bombina; species Bombina bombina. The sequence goes on along the minus strand of NC_069502.1, from coordinate 345,869,060 downwards.
AAGGGGGGCTTATAAGGGTGTACAGGTAACACTCCTTTGTCCTCATGAGTGGTCTTGGATAACTTTGTTATATCCTTTTTTCCAGATATCATTATTAGGGCAGCCAGAGTTTTTACTTTAATTCAGCTGAGGAATTTGCCTAACAGAGTTTAAGCAGACATCTTAAAGGAGTGCTAGATCTCATGCATGGTGTATAGGGATGTCATGCAATGTGGCACTCTAGTTTAAGCCTTCCCTTTAGGGCTTTATACTAGCTACATTATGCGAGTGCTCAGTAAGGTGATACAGTGTGGTCTAGCGGTTAATGCAATGTGCTTGGAAGCAGAAGGTTGCGGGTTCAAATCTGGCAGCGGCTGCTTGCTTTTCCTGGCTAATTTCCCAATGTAAGTTCTGTTTCGCTAAATGTTATTCTATTAAGAACCTTCTATGGAACTTTATTTGTTAGGCGGCTACTTGGTTCTCCTTACATACTTTTACTACATTTTTCAAGTTTGATCTTTTTTGCCTCCACTGAGGCTTCTTTTGGGAGAAAGTTTCTTATAGCGGTGGTGCCTTTGGTTTAGGTCTGCATGCCTTTGTTCTCCCTCCCTGTCTATTTTGTGTCCTCTCTGGTTTGGGTATCGGTTTCCCAACCATGATGAATGGAATTGTGGACTCTCCATGCCATTGGAAAGAAAACAAAATGATAGTCTCGCCCTATGCTTGTCCCAGGCATTTTTAAAATTCCCCAAAGTGTTTGTCATTACTACCTCTTAAGGAAGTTTATTCCATAAATAAATCACTCTTTCTGTAAAGTGCTTCGTCAAATTTCTCCTTCAGCTTGAGATCATGACCCCTTGTTTGTGAATTTTCCATTTTATGTAAAATACCCACAGCCTCAGTTTTACTAAGCCCTTTAACGTACTTGAAAGTTGCTCTCATATCACCTATTTCCCTTCTCTCCTCTAAGCTATACATATTTAGGTCATTGAGCCTATCCTGGTAAGTTTTTATTTTTTAGATCATGTACCATTTTGGTAGCCCTCCTTTGAACAGATTCAAGTTTAATATCCTTCTGAAGATATGGCCTCCATAACTGCACACAACACTCAAGATGAGACCTAACTAATGATCTATAAAGTGGCATAAGAACCTTACTATTTCTGCTGCAAATACCTCTACCAATACATCCAAGCTTTCTGCTAGCCTTACTCGCTGCATTACTACATTGTTTACTACGTTTTAAATAATCTGAAATAATAATTCCCAAGTCCTGTTCCTCATCTGTAACAGTCAGTAAAGTCTCATTGAGTGTGGAATTATTAACATTTGGATTTTTCTTCCCTAAATGCATTATTTTACACTGCTGTGTAAAACTTTAGATCCCAGTCTTTTGTCCAATCCTCCAATTGTTGTATAGCACTTCTAATTTTATCTACCCCCCTGGAACATCCACTCTGTTACAAATTTTTGTATCATCTGCAAACAGACGTACTTTCCCCTGTAGCCCTTTGCTGATATCACAGATAAATATGTTAGACAAAACAGGCCCCAGAACTGACCCCTGAGGAACATCACTAGTAACAGCCCCCTCTGCTGAATGAACTCCATTTACTAAGACACTTTATTTTCTATCCTTAAGCCAGCATTCCACCCAATTCTCAATTTTTGAGTCTAGACCAAGGAGATAGTTTGTGTGGGACGGTGTCAAATGCTTTGCTAAAATCTAGATATGCTCCATCAACTGCTCCACCCTTGTCTAATACTTTTGTTACATAATCAAAGAAGTCAATTAGATTAGTCTGACATGATGTCCCTGAAGTAAAACCATGCTGATTTTGGTCCTCTAAATTGTTTGTCTTTGTGTAAGTCAAAATTCTTTCTTATAAGAGGCTTTACATTAATTTTTCTACTACTGAAGTTAAACTAACTGGCCTGTAGTTACCAGATTCTTCCCTAATGCCCTTTTTATGAAGTGGTATTACATTTTCTATTCTCCAATAATCTGGGACAGCACCTGTTAATCGTGACTGATTAAACAGTCACTGATTGAAGTTCTTTTAAAAACCTTGGATAAATATTATCAGGGCCCACTGCCTTTTTAACATTTATTTTTGATAATGCTAACTAAACCTCATCCTCTGTAAAAAGATTAGTGTTTAGCTTGTTTCTATTTTTCATAGCAAAATAGAAACAAGCTTAACACTAATCTTTTTACAGCGGGTGAGGTTTATCTAGGGGCATGGGCCTGGCGCTGTAGCTCCTCCCACCCCTGGCGTTACATTAATCAGCCCACAGCTCTCAGTTATGGGGCATCAGTGGCGGGCCACATTGTAACCGGTTTGTGGGCTGGTACTTTGAGACCCCTGCTCTATCTGAATCATGAAAAAAGAGAAAAAAAAATGGGTTTCATATCCCTTTAATGAGGATACTCTTTTGTTAACATTTTCTTTCTATCCTATCCAGATGACCGAATAGAAGTGCTTCATTTAAACCTTTTCCGTAGCCATATGGTTTTTATGCTTTCTTTAACCCCTTAACGACCGAGGACGTGCAGGGTACGTCCTCAAAAAAATGGCAGTTAACGCCTGAGAACGTACCCTGCACGTCCTCGGTGAGGAAAGCAGCTGGAAGCGATCCCGCTCGCTTCCAGCTGCTTTCCGGTTATTGCAGTGATGCCTCAATATGGAGGCATCCTGCAATAACCTTTTTAAGCCATCCGGTGCAGGGAGAGCCACTCTGTGGCCCTCTCTGCACCGGAGATCGGTGGCTCAATGCGTTGGTGGGTGGGAGCCGGACCGGGAGGCGGGTGGCGGCCATCGATGGCCCTGATGATGTGCAGGGGGGGGCGGGATCGTGGGCGGGGATGGCTGGGGGCGCGCACGGGAGGGCGGGGGCGGGCGCGTGCACGGGGAGGGAGCGGGTGGCAACCGCTATGCTACAGAAAAGGCATTAATAAAAAATGTTAATCAAACGTTAAAAAATGGCTAAAAAGTTTAAAAAAAAAAACGATCAGCAAGGTGGTGGGGGTTTGTCTGTGTGGGGGGGAAGCTACACTACAGAAAAAAAACAAACAAACAAAAATAAAGCACCCAAGTACCCAAGATGGCCCCCAATGAGGCAGAGGGGAGGGTTAGAGAGCGGTTTTGGGGGGGATCAGGGAGGTTGGGGGCTAAGGGGGGATCCTACACAGTAGGATATGTAAATATGCTAAAAAAAAAAATTTAAAAAACCCTTTTATTTTAGTACTGGCAGACTTTCTGCCAGTACTTAAGATGGCGGGGACAATTGTGGGGTGGGGGAGGGAAGGGAGCTGTTTGGGAGGGATCAGGGGGTGGGATGTGTCAGGTGGGAGGCTGATCTCTACACTAAAGCTAAAATTAACCCTGCAAGCTCCCTACAAACTCCCTAATTAACCCCTTCACTGCTAGCCATAATACACGTGTGAGGCGCAGCAGGATTTAGCGGCCTTCTAATTACCAGAAAGCAACGCCAAAGTCATATATGTCTGCTATTTCTGAACAAAGGGGATCCCAGACAAGTATTTACAACCATTTGTGCCATAATTGCACAAGCTGTTTGTAAATTATTTCAGTGAGAAACCGAAAATTTTTAAAAATTTAACTTTTTTTTTCAATTTGATCGCATTTGGCGGTGAAATGGTGGCATGAAATATACCAAAATGTGCCTAGATCAATACTTGGGGTTGTCTACTACACTACACTAAAGCTAAAATTAACCCTACAAGCTCCCTAAAAGCTCCCTAATTAACCCCTTAACTGCTGGGCATAATACACTTATGGTGCGCAGTGGCATTTAGCGGCCTTCTAATTACCAAAAAGCAATGCCAAAGCCATATATGTCTGCTATTTCAGAACAAAGGGGATCCCAGAGAAGAATTTACAACCATTTATGCCATAATTGCACAAGTTGTTTGTAAATAATTTCAGTGAGAAACCGAACATGTAAACATTGGGTATTTCTAAACTCAGGACAAAATTTAGAAACTATTTAGCATGGGTGTTTTTTGGTGGTTGTAGATATGTAACAGATTTTGGGGGTCAAAGTTAGAAAAAGTGTTTTTTTCAATTTTTCCTCATATTTTATAATTTTTTTTATAGTAAATTATAAGATATGATGAAAATAATGGTATCTTTAGAAAGTCCATTTAGTGGCGAGAAAAACGGTATATAATATGTGTGGGTACAGTAAATGAGTAAGAGGAAAAACAGAATTTATGCTTACCTGATAAATTACTTTCTCCAACGGTGTGTCCGGTCCACGGCGTCATCCTTACTTGTGGGATATTCTCTTCCCCAACAGGAAATGGCAAAGAGTCCCAGCAAAGCTGGCCATATAGTCCCTCCTAGGCTCCGCCCACCCCAGTCATTCGACCGACGGACAGGAGGAAATATATATAGGAGAAACCATATGGTACCGTGGTGACTGTAGTTAGAGAAAATAATTAATCAGACCTGATTAAAAAACCAGGGCGGGCCGTGGACCGGACACACCGTTGGAGAAAGTAATTTATCAGGTAAGCATAAATTCTGTTTTCTCCAACATTGGTGTGTCCGGTCCACGGCGTCATCCTTACTTGTGGGAACCAATACCAAAGCTTTAGGACACGGATGAAGGGAGGGAGCAAATCAGGTCACCTAAACGGAAGGAACCACAGCTTGCAAAACCTTTCTCCCAAAAATAGCCTCCGAAGAAGCAAAAGTATCAAATATGTAAAATTTGGCAAAAGTGTGCAGTGAAGACCAAGTCGCTGCCTTACATATCTGGTCAACAGAAGCCTCGTTCTTGAAGGCCCATGTGGAAGCCACAGCCCTAGTGGAGTGAGCTGTGATTCTTTCAGGAGGCTGCCATCCGGCAGTCTCATAAGCCAATCGGATGATGCTTTTAAGCCAAAAGGAAAGAGAGGTAGAAGTCGCTTTTTGACCTCTCCTTTTACCAGAATAAACAACAAACAAGGAAGATGTTTGTCTGAAATCTTTAGTAGCCTCTAAATAGAATTTTAGAGCACGGACTACGTCCAAATTGTGTAACAAACGTTCCTTCTTTGAAACTGGATTCGGACACAAAGAAGGTACAACTATCTCCTGGTTAATATTTTTGTTAGAAACAACTTTAGGAAGAAAACCAGGTTTAGTACGCAAAACCACCTTATCTGCATGGAACACCAGATAGGGCGGAGAACACTGCAGAGCAGATAACTCTGAAACTCTTCTAGTAGAAGAAATTGCAACCAAAAACAAAACTTTCCAAGATAGTAACTTAATATCTATGGAATGTAAAGGTTCAAACGGAACCCCTTGAAGAACTGAAAGAACTAGATTTAGACTCCAGGGAGGAGTCAAAGGTCTGTAAACAGGCTTGATCCTAACCAGAGCCTGAACAAATGCTTGAACATCTGGCACAGCTGCCAGTCTTTTGTGTAGTAAGACAGATAAAGCAGAGATCTGACCCTTTAGAGAACTTGCAGATAATCCTTTCTCCAAACCTTCTTGTAGAAAGGAGAGAATCTTAGGAAGTTTTATCTTATTCCATGGGAATCCTTTGGATTCACACCAACAGATATATTTTTTCCATATTTTATGGTAAATTTTTCTAGTTACAGGTTTTCTGGCCTGAACCAGAGTATCTATTACAGAATCTGAAAACCCACGCTTCGATAGAATCAAGTGTTCAATCTCCAAGCCGTCAGCTGGAGGGAGACCAGATTTGGATGTTCGAATGGACCCTGAACAAGAAGGTCCTGTCTCAAAGGTAGCTTCCATGGTGGAGCCGATGACATATTCACCAGGTCTGCATACCAAGTCCTGCGTGGCCACGCAGGAGCTATCAAGATCACAGAGGCCCTCTCCTGATTGATCCTGGCTACCAGCCTGGGAATGAGAGGAAACGGTGGAAATACATAAGCTAGGTTGAAGGTCCAAGGTGCTACTAGTGCATCTACTAGAGTCGCCTTGGGATCCCTGGATCTGGACCCGTAGCAAGGAACCTTGAAGTTCTGATGAGACGCCATCAGATCCATGTCTGGAATGCCCCATAATTGAGTTATTTGGGCAAAGATCTCCGGATGGAGTTCCCACTCCCCCGGATGGAATGTCTGACGACTCAGAAAATCCGCCTCCCAGTTTTCCACTCCTGGGATGTGGATCGCAGACAAGTGGCAGGAGTGATTCTCCACCCATTGAATTATTTTGGTCACTTCTTTCATCGCCAGGGAACTCCTTGTTCCCCCCTGATGATTGATATATGCTACAGTCGTCATGTTGTCTGATTGGAACCTTATGAATTTGGCCTTTGCTAGTTGAGGCCAAGCTCTGAGAGCATTGAATATCGCTCTCAGTTCCAGAATGTTTATCGGGAGAAGAGACTCTTCCCGAGACCATAGACCCTGAGCTTTCAGGGATTCCCAGACCGCGCCCCAGCCCACTAGGCTGGCGTCGGTCGTGACAATGACCCACTCTGGTCTGCGGAAGCTCATTCCCTGGGACAGATGGTCCAGGGTCAGCCACCAACGGAGTGAATCTCTGGTCTTTTGATCTACTTGAATCATTGGAGACAAGTCTGTATAATCCCCATTCCACTGTTTGAGCATGCACAGTTGTAATGGTCTTAGATGAATTCATGCAAAAGGAACTATGTCCATTGTTGCAACCATCAATCCTACTACTTCCATGCACTGCGCTATGGAAGGACGAGGAACAGAATGAAGCACTTGACAAGAGCTTAGAAGTTTTGATTTTCTGACCTCTGTCAGAAATATCCTCATTTCTAAGGAATCTATTGTTCCCAAGAAGGGAACTCTTGTCGACGGAGACAGAGAACTTTTTTCTATGTTCACCTTCCATCCGTGAGATCTGAGAAAGGCTAGAACGATGTCCGTATGAGCCTTTGCTTTTGACAGGGACGACGCTTGTATCAGAATGTCGTCCAAGTAAGGTACTACTGCAATGCCCCTTGGTCTTAGAACCGCTAGAAGGGACCCTAGCACCTTTGTGAAAATCCTTGGAGCAGTGGCTAACCCGAATGGAAGGGCCACAAACTGGTAATGCTTGTCCAGAAAAGCGAACCTTAGGAACTGATGATGTTCTTTGTGGATAGGAATATGTAGGTACGCATCCTTTAGATCCACGGTAGTCATAAATTGACTTTCCTGGATAGTGGGTAGAATCGTTCGAATGGTCTCCATCTTGAACGATGGTACCCTTAGAAATTTGTTTAGGATCTTCAAATCTAAAATTGGTCTGAAAGTTCCCTCTTTTTTGGGAACTACGAACAGATTGGAATAAAATCCCATTCCTTGTTCCTTTATCGGAACTGGGTGTATCACTCCCATCTTTAACAGGTCTTCTACACAATGTAAGAATGCCTGTCTCTTTATTTGGTTTGAGGATAAGTGAGACATGTGGAACCTTCCCCTTGGGGGTAGTTCCTTGAATTCCAGGAGATAACCTTGAGAAACTATTTCTAGCGCCCAAGGATCCTGAACATCTCTTGCCCAAGCCTGAGCAAAGAGAGAGAGTCTGCCCCCCACTAGATCCGGTCCCGGATCGGGGGCTACTCCTTCATGCTGTTTTGTTAGCAGTGGCGGGCTTCTTGGCCTGCTTACCCTTGTTCCAGCCTTGCATCGGTTTCCAGGTTGGTTTGGGTTGTGAGGCATTACCCTCTTGCTTAGAGGATGCAGAATTAGAGGCCGGTCCGTTCCTGCGAAAGGGACGAAAATTAGACTTATTTTTAGCCTTAAAAGACCTATCCTGTGGAAGGGCGTGGCCCTTTCCCCCAGTGATGTCTGAAATAATCTCTTTCAATTCTGGTCCAAATAAAGTTTTACCTTTGAAAGGGATGTTAAGCAATTTTGTCTTGGATGACACATCCGCTGACCAAGACTTTAACCAAAGCGCTCTGCGCGCCACGATAGCAAACCCTGAATTTTTCGCCGCTAATCTAGCTAATTGCAAAGCGGCATCTAAAATAAAAGAGTTAGCCAATTTAAGTGCGTGAACTCTGTCCATAACCTCCTCATATGGAGTCTCTCTACTGAGCGACTTTTCTAGTTCCTCGAACCAGAACCACGCTGCTGTAGTGACAGGAACAATGCATGAAATTGGTTGTAGAAGGTAACCTTGCTGTACAAAAATCTTTTTAAGCAAACCTTCCAATTTTTTATCCATAGGATCTTTGAAAGCACAACTATCTTCGATAGGAATAGTAGTGCGTTTGTTTGGAGTAGAAACTGCCCCCTCGACCTTAGGGACTGTCTGCCATAAGTCCTTTCTGGGGTCGACCATAGGAAATAATTTCTTAAATATAGGGGGGGGGAACAAAAGGTATGCCGGGCTTTTCCCACTCCTTATTTACTATGTCCGCCACCCGCTTGGGTATAGGAAAAGCGTAGGGGTGCACCGGAACCTCTAGGAACTTGTCCATCTTGCATAATTTCTCTGGAATGACCAAGTTGTCACAATCATCCAGAGTAGATAACACCTCCTTAAGCAGTGCGCGGAGATGTTCTAATTTAAATTTAAATGTCACAACATCAGGTTCAGCTTGATGAGAAATTTTTCCTGAATCTGAGATTTCTCCATCTGACAAAACCTCCCTCATGGCCCCTTCAGATTGGTGTGAGGGTATGACAGAACAATTATCATCAGCGCCCTCTTGCTCTTCAGTGTTTAAAACAGAGCAATCGCGCTTTCTCTGATAAGTAGGCATTTTGGATAAAATATTTGCTATGGAGCTATCCATTACAGCCGTTAATTGTTGCATGGTAATAAGCATTGGCGCACTAGATGTACTAGGGGCCTCCTGCGTGGGCAAAACTGGTGTAGACACAGTAGGAGATGATGTAGTATCATGTTTACTCCCCTCATCTGAGGAATCATCTTGGGCAATTTCATTATCTGTGGAAGTACTGTCCTTACTTTGTTTGGACGCTATGGCACAATTATCACATAAATTTAAATGGGGAGACACATTGGCTTTCATACATATAGAACATAGCTTATCTGAAGGTACAGACATGTTAAACAGGCTTAAACTTGTCAACAAAGCACAAAAAACGTTTTAAAACAAAACCGTTACTGTCTCTTTAAATTTTAAACAGAAAACACTTTATTACTGAATATGTGAAAAAGTATGAAGGAATTGTTCAAAAATTACCAAAATTTCACCACAGTGTCTTAAAGCATTAAAAGTATTGCACACCAAATTTCAGAGCTTTAACCCTTAAAATAACAGAACCGGAGCCGTTTTTAAATTTAACCCCTATACAGTCCCAGCTATAGTCTTTGCTGAGACCCAACCAAGCCCAGAGGGGAATACGATACCAATTGACGCCTTCTAGAAGCTTTTCCAGTAATTTTTAGATCCTCACACATGCATCTGCATGCCCTGCTCTCAAAAAACAACTGCGCAGTAATGGCGCGAAAATGAGGCTCAGTCTATAACTAGAAAGGCCCCCTGACTGGAAAAGGTGTCTAACACAGTGCCTGCCGTTATATAAACGTTCCACCAAGATTATAAATGCAAATTGTCAGCCTAAATCTGAATAATATGCCCAAATAAAGCAATCGATTTAGCCCATAAAAATGTCTACCAGTTTTTTAGCCCATATTAAGCCCTTTATTCTGTTTGTTTGACTAAGAAAATGGCTTACCGGTCCCCATGAGGGGAAATGACAGCCTTCCAGCATTACACAGTCTTGTTAGAAATATGGCTAGTCATACCTTAAGCAGAAAAGTCTGCTAACTGTTTCCCCCAACTGAAGTTATTTCATCTCAACAGTCCTGTGTGGAAACAGCAATCGATTTTAGTTACTGTCTGCTAAAATCATCTTCCTCTCACAAACAGAAATCTTCATCCTTTTCTGTTTCAGAGTAAATGGTACATACCAGCACTATTTTAAAATAACAAACACTTGATAGAAGAATAAAAACTACATTTAAACACCAAAAAACTCTTAACCATCTCCGTGGAGATGTTGCCTGTGCAACGGCAAAGAGAATGACTGGGGTGGGCGGAGCCTAGGAGGGACTATATGGCCAGCTTTGCTGGGACTCTCTGCCATTTCCTGTTGGGGAAGAGAATATACCACAAGTAAGGATGACGCCGTGGACCAGACACACCAATGTTGGAGAAATTACAGCTAAACACAAACACCGCAAAAATGTAAAAATAGCCTTGGTCCCAAACGGACAGAAAATGGAAAAGTGCTGTGGTCATTTAAGGGGTTAAATAATTTAAATATTTCATGTAGGTGTTCTGTGTTTTTTTTAAATATCTGGCTTGTTTCAATATTTACCCATTAATAATTTATTTTTGAAGATTTAGCAGCATTTTATGGCCAGAGAAATCAAACATTTACATCATCTCTGGATAAGTTTGCTTTTGGTCATGATTTCTAGAGTCTCCAAGATTATTCTTGCTGTGTCAGTCCAGCATTAACAAAAACATAATTTATGCTTACCTGATAAATTCCTTTCCTTCCGGATAGGGAGAGTCCACGGCTTCATTCCTTACTGTTGGGAAATACAACACCTGGCCACCAGGAGTAGGCAGACACCCCAGCCAAAGGCTTAAATATCCTTCCCACCTACTCACTACCCCAGTCATTCTGCTGAGGGAACAAGGAAAAGTAGAAAAAAATTAGGGTATAAAAAATGCCAGAAGAATAAAATAAATAGGGAACCGCCCATAGACAATAAAAAAACATGCAGGGGCCGTGGACTCTTCCTATCCGGAAGAAAAGGAATTTATCTGGTAAGCATAAATTATGTTTCTTTCATGTAATTAGCAAGAGTCCATGAGCTAGTGACGTATGGGATATACATTCCTACCAGGAGGGGCAAAGTTTCCCAAACCTCAAAATGCCTACAAATACACCCCTCACCACATCCACAAATCAGTTTTACAAACTTTGCCTCCTATGGAGGTGGTGAAGTAAGTTTGTGCTAGATTCTACGTTGATATGCGCTCCGCAGCAGGTTGGAGCCCGGTTTTCCTCTCAGCGTGCAGTGAATGTCAGAGGGATGTGAGGAGAGTATTGCCTATTTGAATTCAATGATCTCCTTCTACGGGGTCTATTTCATAGGTTCTCTGTTATCAGTCGTAGAGATTCATCTCTTACCTCCCTTTTCAGATCGACGATATACTCTTATATATATATATATATATATATATATATATACCATTACCTCTGCTGATTTTCGTTTCAGTACTGGTTTGGCTTTCTACAACATGTAGATGAGTGTCCTGGGGTAAGTAAGTAAGCTTATTTTCTGTGACACTCTAAGCTATGGTTGGGCACTTTTTTATAAAGTTATAAATATATGTATTCAAACATTTATTTGCCTTGACAAAGGATGTTCAACATTCCTTATTTCAGACAGTCAGTTTCATATTTGGGATAATGCATTTGAATAAATCAATTTTTTTCTTACCTTAAAATTTGACTTTTCCCTGTGGGCTGTTAGGCTCGCGGGAGCTGAAAATGCTTAATTTTATTGCGTCATTCTTGGCGCGGACTTTTTTGGCGCAAATTTTTTTTCTGTTTCCGGCGTCATACGTGTCGCCGGAAGTTGCGTCATTTTTGACGTTCTTTTGCGCCAAAAGTGTCGGCGTTCCGGATGTGGTGTCATTTTTGGCGCCAAAAGCATTTAGGCGCCAAATAATGTGGGAGTCTTATTTGGCGCTAAAAAAATATGGGCGTCACTTTTGTCTCCACATTATTTAAGTCTCATTATTTATTGCTTCTGGTTGCTAGAAGCTTGTTCACTGGCATTTTTTCCCATTCCTGAAACTGTCATTTAAGGAATTTGATCAATTTTGCTTTATATGTTGTTTTTTTCTATTACATATTGCAAGATGTCCCACGTTGAAACTGAGTCAGAAGATACTTCTGGAAAATCGCTGCCTGGTGCTGGAGCTACCAAAGCTAAGTGTATCTGCTGTAAACTTTTGGTAGCTGTTCCTCCAGCTGTTGTTTGTATTGAATGTCATGACAAACTTGTTAATGCAGATAATATTTCCTTTAGTAAAGTTACATTACCTGTTGCTGTTCCGTCAACATCTAATACTCAGAGTGTTCCTGATAACATAAGAGATTTTGTTTCTAAATCCATTAAGAAGGCTATGTCTGTTATTCCTCCTTCTAGTAAACGTAAAAAATCTTTTAAAACTTCTCATTGTTCAGATGAATTTTTAAATGAACATCATCATTCTGATTCTAATAATGGTTCTTCTGGTTCAGAGGATTCTGTCTCAGAGGTTGATGCTGATAAATCTTCATATTTATTTAAAATGGAATTTATTCGTTCTTTACTTAAAGAAGTCCTAATTGCATTAGAAATTGAGGATTCTGGTCCTCTTGATACTAAATCTAAACGTTTAGATAAGGTTTTTAAATCTCCTGTAGTTATTCCAGAAGTGTTTCCTGTCCCTGATGCTATTTCTGAAGTAATTTCCAGGGAATGGAATAATTTGGGTAATTCATTTACTCCTTCTAAACGTTTTAAGCAATTATATCCTGTGCCATCTGACAGATTAGAGTTTTGGGACAAAATCCCTAAGGTTGATGGGGCTGTCTCTACTCTTGCTAAGCGTACTACTATTCCTACGGCAGATGGTACTTCCTTTAAGGATCCTTTAGATAGGAAAATTGAATCCTTTCTAAGAAAAGCTTACTTGTGTTCAGGTAATCTTCTTAGACCTGCTATATCTTTGGCGGATGTTGCTGCAGCTTCAACTTTTTGGTTGGAAGCTTTAGCGCAACAAGTAACAGATCATAATTCTCATAGCATTATTATTCTTCTTCAACATGCTAATAATTTTATTTGTGATGCCATCCTTGATATCATTAGAGTTGATGTCAGGTATATGTCTCTAGCTATTTTAGCTAGAAGAGCTTTATGGCTTAAAACTTGGAATGCTGATATGTCTTCTAAGTCTACTCTGCTTTCCCTTTCTTTCCAGGGTAATAAATTATTTGGTTCTCAGTTGGATTCTATTATCTCAACTGTTACTGGAGGGAAAGGAACTTTTTTACCACAGGATAAAAAATCTAAAGGTAAATTTAGGTCTAATATTATCGTTTTCGTTCCTTTCGTCACAACAAGGAACAAAAGCCTGATCCTTCATCCTCAGGAGCGGTATCAGTTTGGAAACCATCTCCAGTCTGGAATAAATCCAAGCCTTTTAGAAAATCAAAGCCAGCTCCTAAGTCCACATGAAGGTGCAGCCCTCATTCCAGCTCAGCTGGTAGGGGGCAGATTACGTTTTTTCAAAGAAATTTGGATCAATTCCGTTCACAATCTTTGGATTCAGAACATTGTTACAGAAGGGTACAGAATTGGCTTCAAGATAAGGCCTCCTGCAAAGAGATTTTTTTCTTTCCCGTGTCCCAGTAAATCCAGCGAAGGCTCAAGCATTTCTGAAATGTGTTTCAGATCTAGAGTTGGCTGGAGTAATTATGCCAGTTCCAGTTCTGGAACAGGGGTTGGGGTTTTATTCAAATCTCTTCATTGTACCAAAGAAGGAGAATTCCTTCAGACCAGTTCTGGATCTAAAAATATTGAATCGTTATGTAAGGATACCAACTTTCAAAATGGTAACTGTAAGGACTATCCTGCCTTTTGTTCAGCAAGGGCATTATATGTCTACAATAGATTTACAGGATGCATATCTGCATATTCCGATTCATCCAGATCACTATCAGTTTCTAAGATTCTCTTTCCTAGACAAGCATTACCAGTTTGTGGCTCTGCCGTTTGGCCTAGCTACAGCTCCAAGAATTTTTACAAAGGTTCTCGGTGCCCTTCTGTCTGTAATCAGAGAACAGGGTATTGTGGTATTTCCTTATTTGGACGATATCTTGGTACTTGCTCAGTCTTCACATTTGGCAAAATCTCATACGAATTGACTTGTGTTGTTTCTTCAAGATCATGGTTGGAGGATCAATTTACCAAAAAGTTCATTGATTCCTCAGACAAGGGTAACCTTTTTGGGTTTCCAGATAGATTCAGTGTCCATGACTCTATCTTTGACAGACAAGAGACGTCTAAAATTGATATCAGCTTGTCGAAACCTTCAGTCACAATCATTCCCTTCGGTAGCCTTATGCATGGAAATTCTAGGTCTTATGACTGCTGCATCGGACGCGATCCCCTTTGCTCGTTTTGACATGCGACCTCTTCAGCTCTGTATGCTGAACCAGTGGTGCAGGGATTACACAAAGATACCTCAATTAATATCTTTAAAACCGATTGTACGACACTCTCTGACGTGGTGGACAGATCACCATCGTTTAGTTCAGGGGGCTTCTTTTGTTCTTCTGACCTGGACTGTAATTTCAACAGATTCAAGTCTTACAGGTTGGGGAGCTGTGTGGGGGTCTCTGACGGCACAAGGGGTTTGGGAATCTCAGGAGGTGAGATTACCGATCAATATTTTGGAACTCTGTGCAATTTTCAGAGCTCTTCAGTCTTGGCCTCTTCTAAAGAGAGAATCGTTCATTTGTTTTCAGACAGACAATGTCACAACTGTGGCATACATCAATCATCAAGGAGGGACTCACAGTCCTCTGGCTATGAAAGAAGTATCTCGAATTCTGGTTTGGGCGGAATCCAGCTCCTGTCTAGTTTCTGCGGTTCATATCCCAGGTATAGACAATTGGGAAGCGGATTATCTCAGTCGCCAAACGTTGCATCCGGGCGAATGGTCTCTTCACCCAGAGGTATTTCTTCAGATTGTTCAAATGTGGGGACTTCCAGAAATAGATCTGATGGCCTCTCATCTAAACAAGAAACTTCCCAGGTATCTGTCCAGATCCAGGGATCCTCAAGCGGAAGCAGTGGATGCATTGTCGCTTCCTTGGAAGTATCATCCTGCTTATATCTTTCCGCCTCTAGTTCTTCTTCCAAGAGTGATCTCCAAGATTCTGAAGGAATGCTCGTTTGTTCTGCTGGTAGCTCCAGCATGGCCTCACAGGTTTTGGTATGCGGATCTTGTCCGGATGGCCTCTTGCCAACCATGGACTCTTCCGTTAAGACCAGACCTTCTGTCGCAAGGTCCTTTTTTCCATCAGGATCTCAAATCCTTAAATTTAAAGGTATGGAGATTGAACGCTTGATTCTTAGTCAAAGAGGTTTCTCTGACTCTGTGATTAATACTATGTTACAGGCTCGTAAATCTGTATCTAGGGAGATATATTATAGAGTCTGGAAGACTTATATTTCTTGGTGTCTTTCTCATCATTTTTCCTGGCATTCTTTTAGAATTCCGAGAATTTTACAGTTTCTTCAGGATGGTTTTGGATTAAGGTTTGTCTGCAAGTTCCTTGAAAGGACAAATCTCTGCTCTTTCTGTTCTTTTTCACAGAAAGATTGCTAATCTTCCTGATATTCATTGTTTTGTACAAGCTTTGGTTCGTATAAAACCTGTCATTAAGTCAATTTCTCCTCCTTGGAGTTTGAATTTGGATCTGGGGGCTCTTCAAGCTCCTCCGTTTGAACCTATGCATTCATTGGACATTAAATTACTTTCTTAGAAAGTTTTGTTCCTTTTGGCCATCTCTTCTGCCAGAAGAGTTTCTGAATTATCTGCTCTTTCTTGTGAATCTCCTTTTCTGATTTTTCACCAGGATAAGGCGGTGTTGCGAACTTCTTTTCAATTTTTACCTAAGGTTGTGAATTCCAACAACATTAGTAGAGAAATTGTGGTTCCTTCATTATGTCCTAATCCTAAGAATTCTAAGGTGAAATCATTGCATTCTTTGGATGTAGTTAGAGCTTTGAAATATTATGTTGAAGCTACTAAGAATTTCCGAAAGACTTCTAAAGGTCAGAAGGCCTCTGCCATTACTTTGGCATCTCGGTTGAAATCTTTAATTCATCATGCTTATGTCGAGTCGGGTAAAACTCCGCCTCAAAGGATTACAGCTCATTCTACTAGGTCAGTTTCTACTTCCTGGGCGTTTAGGAATGAAGCATCGGTGGATCAGATTTGCAAAGCAGCAACTTGGTCTTCTTTGCATACTTTTACTAAATTCTACCATTTTGATGTGTTTTCTTCTTCTGGAGCTGTTTTTGGTAGAAAAGTACTTCAGGCAGCTGTTTCAGTTTGAATCTTCTGCTTATAAAATTTAAACTTTATTTTGGGTGTGGATTATTTTTCAGCGGAATCGGCTGTCTTTATTTTATCCCTCCCTCTCTAGTGACTCTTGCGTGGAAAGATCCACATCTTGGGTAGTCATTATCCCATACGTCACTAGCTCATGGACTCTTGCTAATTACATGAAAGAAAACATAATTTATGTAAGAACTTACCTGATAAATTCATTTCTTTCATATTAGCAAGAGTCCATGAGGCCCGCCCTTTTTGTGGTGGTTATGATTTTTTTGTATAATGCACAATTATTCCAATTCCTTATTTTTTATGCTTTCGCACTTTTTTTCTTATCACCCCACTTCTTGGCTATTCGTTAAACTGATTTGTGGGTGTGGTGAAGGAGGGTGTATTTGTAGGCATTTTGAGGTTTGGGAAACTTTGCCCCTCCTGGTAGGAATGTATATCCCATACGTCACTAGCTCATGGACTCTTGCTAATATGAAAGAAATGAATTTATCAGGTACGTTCTTACATAAATTATGTTTTTCCTTCCTAAGATAGGGGAGTCCACGGCTTCATTTCTTACTGTTGGGAAAACTATACCCAAGCCCCAGAGGACACTGAATGAATAACGGGAGGGAACAAAAAGGAAGAGGCGGACCCTATTCTGAGGGCACCACAGCCTGCAAATCTTCTCCCAAAAGCTGCAAACACATCAAACTTGTAAAATTTTTAAAATTTTGACACCCCTTAACAAAAAAGATAGGGAAGTCGAAGTAGCCTTCTGCCCCTTACGCTTCCCCGAATAGACAACAAAGAGGAAGATTGATTAAACTCCTTAGTAGCCTGAAGATAGTTCTTCAAGGCGTGAACCACATCCAAATTGTGAAGAAGGATTAGGACACATGGAAGGAACCACAATCACCTGATTAATGTTGCAATCTGACACGACCTAAGGAAGAAAACATAATTTAGTATGTAAAACTGCCTTATCTGCATGAAAAATCAGATAAGGGGGCTCACATTGCAAAGCAGAGATCTCAGAAACTCTGCACACAGAGGCAATAGCCAATAAAAAGAGAACCTTTCAAACAATTTAATGTTAACGGAATGCAGAGGCTCAAACGGAACCTGTTGCAAAACCCGAAGAACAAAATTTAGGCTCCAAGGAGGAGACCCAGATCTAAACACAGGTCTGATCCTAATCAGAGCCTTAAAGAACTGCATCTCTGGAAGCTCAGCCAGTCTCTTGTGCAATAAAACAGACAGGGCCAAAATCTGTCCTCTCAGGGAACTAGCAGAAAAGCCCTTCTCCAGCCCAACCTAGAGAAACGATAAGATCCTGGCAACCTTAACTCTGTGACAGGAAAAACCATGCTCTTCACACCAGAATAAGTAGGTCCTCCACACCTTGTGGTAAATACACCGAGTAACTGGTTTACGAGCTTGAATAAGAGTATCAATGACACTCTCATAGAAACCTCTCTTGTCTAAGACTAAGCATTTAATCTCCATGAAGTCAACCTCAGAGAATCTAGGTTTTGATAAACATAAGGATCTTGTATCAGCAGGTCTCTGTGACAAGGTAACTTCCACGGAGGAGATGAGGACATCCCCACTAGATCCACGAACCATATCCTTCACGGCCACGATGGAACAATCAGGATGACTGATACCCGCTCTTGCTTAATGCGGACCACCACTCAATGAAGAAGCAGTAATGGAGGAAAAATATATATGAGTTTGAACCTTCAGGGCACTGCTAGTGCATCTATTGGATCCGCTTGGGGATCCCTCGACTCGTACCTGGGTAGCTTGGTATTGAGACGGGACGCAAGAGATCTATCTCAGGCGTTCCCCACTTGCTGCATATTTCTGCAAACACCTCGGGATGGAGAGACCATTCCTCTGGATGGAAGGATTGCCTGCTGAGCAAATCCGCCTCCCAGTTGTCCACACCCAGAATGTGGATCACGGACAGCGAACAGCTGTGGGCCTCCACCGACTCCAGAATATGAGATACTTCCTTCATCACCAAGGAACTTCTCCTTTTCCCCCCTTGATGGTTGATGCAAGCCACCGAGGTTATATTGTCTGATTGGAATCTGATAAACTGGGATGAACCCAGAAGTGGCCAAGCCTTCAAGGCCTTGAAGATTGCCCGTAGTTCCAAAATATTGATCGGGAGGGAGGACTCCTCCTGAATCCACAACCCCTGTACCTTCCTGGCACCCCAAACAGCTCCCCATCCAGATAGACGCGTCCGTAGTCACAATCTCCCAGGATGGTCTTAAGCATGTCCCTCGGGACAGATGATCTGGACATAGCCACCAAGAGAGCGATTCTCTTGACAGGCTGTCTAATACAATCTGTTGAGACAGATCTGAATGATCGCCGTTCCACTGCCTCAGCATGCACAGTTGTAAAGGTCTGAGACGGAACCTGGCAAAAAGAATGATGTCCATGCAGGACACCATGAGACCAATTGCCTCCATACACTGAGCCACAGAGGTACTCAAGGAGGTCCGGAGGGCAAGACATGACAAAGTTAGCTTGCAACGTCTCTGGTCTGTTAGAAATATCCTCATGGATATGGAGTCTATTATAGTACCCAGGAATTCCACCCTGGTACTTAGGATAAGAGAACTCTTCCAAGTTTATCTTCCATCCATGTGATTGAAGAAGACTGAGAAGGGACTTCGAGAATTCTTCCGCAAGACGAAAGGATGGTGCTTGCACCAGGATATAGTCAACTTATGGGGCTACTGCAATATCCTGAGTTCTGGCAACAGCTAGAAGAGCCCCCAGAACCTTCGTAAAGATTTTTGGAAGGGCAATGAACTGGTCCAGGAATGCAAACCTCAGGAACTGAAAGTGTTCCCTGTGGATTGGAACATGAAGGTAAGCGTCCTTCAGATCTATAGTGGTCATAAACTAGCCTTCCTGAAATGATGGACCTTATCGTCTCCATCTTGAAGGAAAGGACACTGAGAAATGTGTTTATGCACTAAAGGTCCAGAATTGGGCAGAAAGTTCCCTCCTCCTTTGGGACCACGAAAAGGTTAGAATAAAACCCCATACCTCTTTTGTCGAAAGGCACTAGAAAGGCATCCCTCTTTTCTTTTACAAAGATATGACGAGTCCACGGATTTCATCCTTACTTGTGGGATATTAACCTCCTGCTAACAGGAAGTGTCAAAGAGCACCACAGTAGAGCTATATATATATATATATATATATATATATATATATATATATATAGCCCCTCCCCTTCCACTCCACCCTCAGTCATTCGCTTTGCCTGTGTTATACTAGGAAGACATGGTAAAGTGAGGTGTTAGTTTTAGTTTCTTCAATCAAGAAGTTTATTTTAAATGGTACCGGTGCGTACTATTTTTCCTCAGGGGGATATGGAAGAAGATTTCTGCCCTGAGGTTTGATGATCTTAGCATTTGTAACTAAGATCCACGCTGGTTCCCATAAGACTTCTGAAGGTAACCATGAGACATATGCAGTGTGGAGACCGGTTTCATGCTACAAGCAGCATTAAGGTATGTGCAGCCTTTTTTTCTGAGGAGACTTGGTGTATCAGAACTGGCTGGCATTATTTCCCTGTATGGGAATGGGGTAAGCAGTAAAACCTATTTTAATAAGAGGGGTGTTACTGGAGTCCCTATTTTATATTTATTATTAGTTGATATTTGGGCATTATGTGACATGGGAGACAATATAAAAATTGATGTTTTATGTTTTTTATTTTTGGCACTTAAAACTTATTGGTTTTATGCTTGAGGGTTATATTGTGTGTGTATTTTTACTTTAGTGCAAAACTGTGTTGTTTGGGCGTACTCTGACTTATAACCTTAAGGGGCGGAGCCTATTTTGGCATAATTTCTTCAGGCTTAGCAGCAGCAAACAGTGACTCGGTGGCTCCTGGACATTGTAGCTGGTCTGAAGGGTTGGAAACTTGATTCGAAGTACCCTGGGGGCAGGTAGGCGCCACAGCAGAGCGAGGTGGAGAGTGTATTTTTATCTATCTTTTGACTACATGTTGATATAAGTACTTCTAAAGCCTTATTTCTGCCCTTGCTTCTGGGTGCAGTAATTTTTGGATTAACCAACGATATTAAGTTAAATTTTGGAATAATTTAACTTTTTTGTGCATTTTTGAAAAATTTGCACTTTTTCTTTTCTTAAAGGCACAGTACGCGTTTTTTCTAATGTTTATTTTATGCTATAAATAAGTGTTTAAACTACTTTTGTGGTATTACTAGTCTGTTCAACATGTCTGACATTGAGGTTTCTCATCGTTCTATGTGTTTAGAAACTATTGTGCAACCCCCTCTAACATTGTGTAACTTTTGTACTGAAAGGGCTTTACAATGTAAAAAGCATATTTTAAATAAAGTAAGTGTGCCTAGGCATGATTCTCAGACTGAAGAGAATCAGGATATGCCATCCAATTCTCCCCAAGTGTCACAACCTTTTATGCCCACACAAGCGACGCCTAGTACTTCTAGTGCGTCTAATTCCTTTACTCTGCAGGAGATGGCTGCAGTTATGTCAACTACCCTTACAGAGGTATTGTCTAAATTACCAGTGTTGCAGGGTAAACGCAGTAGGTCAAGTTTTAATGTAAATACTGAATCCTCTGATGCTTTATTAGCTATTTCCGATGTTCCCTCACAGTGCTCTGAGTTGGGGATTAGGGAATTACTGTCTGAGGGTGACATTTCTGATTCAAGGAATGTTTTGCCTCAAACAGATTCGGATGCTATGTCATTTAAATTTAAGCTTGAACACCTCCGCCTGTTGCTTAGGGAGGCTTTAGCGACTCTGGATGATTGTGATCATATTGTGATTCCTCCAGAGAAATTGTGTAAAATGGATAAATATTCGGAAGTTCCTACTTACACTGATGTTTTTCCGGTTCCTAAGAGAATTTCGGAAATTATTAGTAAGGAATGGGATAGACCAGGTATACCGTTTTCTCCCTCTCCTAATTTTAAGAAAATGTTTCCTATGTCAGATGCCATTCGGGACTCATGGCAAACAGTCCCTAAGGTAGAGGGAGCTATATCTTCCCTAGCTAAGCGTACTACTATACCCATTGAGGATAGTTGTGCTTTCAAGGATCCTATGGATAAGAAATTAGAGGGTCTACTAAAAAAATTATTTGTTAATAAGGGATTTCTTTTACAACCTACGGCTTGCATTGTTCCAGTAACTACTGCAGCAGCTTTTTGGTTTGAGGCTCTAGAAGGGTCTCTTAAGGTTGAGACTCCATTAGATGACATTCTAGATAGAATTAAGGCTCTTAAGCTAGCTAATTCTTTCTTTCATGTAATTAACAAGAGTCCATGAGCTAGTGACGTATGGGATATACATTCCTACCAGGAGGGGCAAAGTTTCCCAAACCTTAAAATGCCTATAAATACACCCCTCACCACACCCACAAATCAGTTTTACAAACTTTGCCTCCAAGGGAGGTGGTGAAGTAAGTTTGTGCTAGATTCTACGTTGATATGCGCTCCGCAGCAAGTTGGAGCCCGGTTTTCCTCTCAGCGTGCAGTGAATGTCAGAGGGATGTGAGGAGAGTATTGCCTATTGAATGCAGTGATCTCCTTCTACGGGGTCTATTTCATAAGGTTCTCTGTTATCGGTCGTAGAGATTCATCTCTTACCTCCCTTTTCAGATCGACGATATACTCTTATATTTACCATTTCCTCTACTGATTCTCGTTTCAGTACTGGTTTGGCTTTCTACAAACATGTAGATGAGTGTCCTGGGGTAAGTAAGTCTTATTTTCTGTGACACTCTAAGCTATGGTTGGGCACTTTATTTTTAAAGTTCTAAATATATGTATTCAAACATTTATTTGCCTTGACTCAGAATGTTCAACTTTCCTTATTTCCAGACAGTCAGTTTCATATTTGGGATTATGCTTTAAATTATCATATTTTGTCTTACCTCAAAAATTTGACTTTTTTCCCTGTGGGCTGTTAGGCTCGTGGGGGCTGAAAATGCTTCATTTTATTGCGTCATTTTTGGCGCGGATTTTTTTGGCGCAAAAATTCATTTCCGTTTCCGGCGTCATACGTGTCGCCGGAAGTTGCGTCATTTTTTGACGTTATTTTGCGCCAAAAATGTCGGCGTTCCGGATGTGGCGTCATTTTTGGCGCCAAAAGCATTTAGGCGCCAAATAATGTGGGCGTCTTATTTGGCGCCAAAAAATATGGGCGTCGCTTTTGTCTCCACATTATTTCAGTCTCATTTTCATTTGCTTCTGGTTGCTAGAAGCTTGATGTTTGGCATTTTTTTCCCATTCCTGAAACTGTCTTATAAGGAATTTGATTTATTTTGCTTTATATGTTGTTTTTTCTCTTACATATTGCAAGATGTCTCACGTTGCATCTGAGCCAGAAGATACTACAGGAAAACCACTGCCTGCTGGATCTACCAAAGCTAAGTGTATCTGCTGTAAACTTTTGGTAGCTATTTCTCCAGCTGTTGTTTGTATTAATTGTCATGACAAACTTATTAAAGCAGATAATATTTCCTTTAGTGATGTACCATTGCCTGTTGCAGTTCCCTCAACATCTAAGGTGCAGAATGTTCCTGATAACATAAGAGATTTTGTTTCTGAATCCATAAAGAAGGCTTTGTCTGTTATTTCTCCTTCTAGTAAACGTAAAAAGTCTTTTAAATCTTCTCTCTCTACAGATGAATTTTTAAATGAACACCATCATTCTGATTCTTTGGACTCTTCTAGTTCAGAGGATTCTGTCTCAGAGATTGATGCTGATAAATCTTCATATTTATTTAAGATGGAATTTATTCGCTCTTTACTTAAAGAAGTACTAATTGCTTTAGAAATAGAGGATTCTAGTCCTCTTGATACTAATTCTATACGTTTGGATAAGGTTTTTAAAGCTCCTGCGGTTATTCCAGAAGTCTTTCCTGTTCCTAATGCTATTTCTGCAGTAATTGCTAAGGAATGGGATAAATTGGGTAATTCATTTACTCCTTCTAAACGTTTTAAGCAATTATATCCTGTTCCGCCTGACAGGTTAGAATTTTGGGACAAAATCCCTAAAGTTGATGGGGCTATTTCTACCCTTGCTAAACGTACTACCATTCCTACGTCAGATGGTACCTCGTTTAAGGATCCTTTAGATAGAAAAATTGAATCTTTTCTAAGAAAAGCTTATCTATGTTCAGGTAATCTTCTTAGACCTGCTATATCATTGGCTGATGTTGCTGCAGCTTCAACTTTTTGGTTGGAAACTCTAGCGCAACAAGTAACAAATCGTGATTCTCATGATATTATTATTCTTCTCCAGCATGCTAATAATTTCATCTGTGATGCCATTTTTGATATTATTAGAGTTGATGTTAGATTTATGTCTCTGGCTATCTTAGCCAGAAGAGCTTTATGGCTTAAGACTTGGAATGCTGATATGGCTTCTAAATCAACTCTACTTTCCATTTCTTTCCAGGGAAACAAATTATTTGGTTCTCAGTTGGATTCTATTATTTCAACTGTTACTGGTGGGAAAGGAACTTTTTTACCACAGGATAAAAAATCTAAAGGTAAAAACAGGGCTAACAATCGTTTTCGTTCCTTTCGTTTCAACAAAGAACAAAAGCCTGATCCTTCGTCCTCAGGAGCAGTTTCAGTTTGGAAACCATCTCCAGTCTGGAATAAATCCAAGCCTGCTAGAAAGGCAAAGCCTGCTTCTAAGTTCACATGAAGGTACGGCCCTCATTCCAGTTCAGCTGGTAGGGGGCAGGTTACGTTTTTTCAAAGAAATTTGGATCAAATCTGTTCACAATCTTTGGATTCAGAACATTATTTCAGAAGGGTACAGAATTGGTTTCAAGATGAGACCTCCTGCAAAGAGATTTTTTCTTTCCCATGTCCCAGTAAATCCAGTGAAAGCTCAAGCATTTCTGAATTGTGTTTCAGATCTAGAGTTGGCTGGAGTAATTATGCCAGTTCCAGTTCCGGAACAGGGGATGGGGTTTTATTCAAATCTCTTCATTGTACCAAAGAAGGAGAATTCCTTCAGACCAGTTCTGGATCTAAAATTATTGAATCGTTATGTAAGGATACCAACGTTCAAGATGGTAACTGTAAGGACTATATTGCCTTTTGTTCAGCAAGGGAATTATATGTCCACAATAGATTTACAGGATGCATATCTGCATATTCCGATTCATCCAGATCATTATCAGTTCCTGAGATTCTCTTTTCTAGACAAGCATTACCAATTTGTGGCTCTACCGTTTGGCCTTGCTACAGCTCCAAGAATTTTCACAAAGATTCTCGGTGCCCTTCTGTCTGTAATCAGAGAACAGGGTATTGTGGTATTTCCTTATTTGGACGATATCTTGGTACTTGCTCCGTCTTTACATTTAGCAGAGTCTCATACGAATCGACTTGTGTTGTTTCTTCAAGATCATGGTTGGAGGATCAATTTACCAAAAAGTTCTTTGATTCCTCAAACAAGGGTAACCTTTCTGGGTTTCCAGATAGATTCAGTGTCCATGACTCTGTCTTTAACAGACAAGAGACGTCTAAAATTGATTACAGCTTGTCGAAACCTTCAGTCACAATCATTCCCTTCGGTAGCCTTATGCATGGAAATTCTAGGTCTTATGACTGCTGCATCGGACGCGATCCCCTTTGCTCGTTTTCACATGCGACCTCTTCAGCTCTGTATGCTGAACCAATGGTGCAGGGATTACACGAAGATATCTCAATTAATATCTTTAAAACCGATTGTTCGACACTCTCTAACGTGGTGGACAAATCACCATCGTTTAATTCAGGGGGCTTCTTTTGTTCTTCCGACCTGGACTGTAATTTCAACAGATGCAAGTCTCACAGGTTGGGGAGCTGTGTGGGGATCTCTGACGGCACAAGGAGTTTGGGAATCTCAGGAGGTGAGATTACCGATCAATATTTTGGAACTCCGTGCAATTTTCAGAGCTCTTCAGTTTTGGCCTCTTCTGAAGAGAGAATCGTTCATTTGTTTTCAGACAGACAATGTCACAACTGTGGCATACATCAATCATCAAGGAGGGACTCACAGTCCTCTGGCTATGAAAGAAGTATCTCGAATTTTGGTTTGGGCGGAATCCAGCTCCTGTCTAATCTCTGCGGTTCATATCCCAGGTGTAGACAATTGGGAAGCGGATTATCTCAGTCGCCAAACGTTGCATCCGGGCGAATGGTCTCTTCACCCAGAGGTATTTCTTCAGATTGTTCAATTGTGGGGGCTCCCAGAGATAGATCTGATGGCCTCTCATCTAAACAAGAAACTTCCCAGGTATCTGTCCAGATCCCGGGATCCTCAGGCGGAGGCAGTGGATGCATTATCACTTCCTTGGAAGTATCATCCTGCCTATATCTTTCCGCCTCTAGTTCTTCTTCCAAGAGTAATCTCCAAGATTCTGAGGGAATGCTCGTTTGTTCTGCTAATAGCTCCGGCATGGCCTCACAGGTTTTGGTATGCGGATCTTGTCCGGATGGCATCTTGCCAGCCATGGACTCTTCCGTTAAGACCAGACCTTCTGTCACAAGGTCCTTTTTTCCATCCGGATCTGAAATCCTTAAATTTAAAGGTATGGAGATTGAACGCTTGATTCTTGGTCATAGAGGTTTCTCTGACTCCGTGATTAATACTATGTTACAGGCTCGTAAATCTGTATCTCGAGAGATATATTATAGAGTCTGGAAGACTTATATTTCATGGTGTCTTTCTCATCATTTTTCTTGGCATTCTTTTAGAATACCGAGAATTTTACAATTTCTTCAGGATGGTTTGGATAAGGGTTTGTCCGCAAGTTCTTTGAAAGGACAAATCTCTGCTCTTTCTGTTCTTTTTCACAGAAAGATTGCTATTCTTCCTGATATTCATTGTTTTGTACAAGCTTTGGTTCGTATAAAACCTGTCATTAAGTCAATTTCTCCTCCTTGGAGTTTGAATTTGGTTCTGGGAGCTCTTCAAGCTCCTCCGTTTGAACCTATGCATTCATTGGACATTAAATTACTTTCTTGGAAAGTTTTGTTCCTTTTGGCCATCTCTTCTGCTAGAAGAGTTTCTGAATTATCTGCTCTTTCGTGTGAGTCTCCTTTTCTGATTTTTCATCAGGATAAGGCGGTGTTGCGAACTTCTTTTGAATTTTTACCTAAAGTTGTGAATTCCAACAACATTAGTAGAGAAATTGTGGTTCCTTCATTATGTCCTAATCCTAAGAATTCTAAGGAGAAATCATTGCATTCTTTGGATGTTGTTAGAGCTTTGAAATATTATGTTGAAGCTACGAAATCTTTCCGTAAGACTTCTAGTCTATTTGTTATCTTTTCCGGTTCTAGGAAAGGCCAGAAAGCTTCTGCCATTTCTTTGGCATCTTGGTTGAAATCTTTAATTCATCTTGCCTATGTTGAGTCGGGTAAAACTCCGCCTCAAAGAATTACAGCTCATTCTACTAGGTCAGTATCTACTTCCTGGGCGTTTAGGAATGAAGCTTCGGTTGACCAGATCTGCAAAGCAGCAACTTGGTCTTCTTTGCATACTTTTACTAAATTCTACCATTTTGATGTATTTTCTTCTTCTGAAGCAGTTTTTGGTAGAAAAGTTCTTCAGGCAGCGGTTTCAGTTTGAATCTTCTGCTTATGTTTTTTGTTAAACTTTATTTTGGGTGTGGATTATTTTCAGCAGGAATTGGCTGTCTTTATTTTATCCCTCCCTCTCTAGTGACTCTTGTGTGGAAAGATCCACATCTTGGGTAGTCATTATCCCATACGTCACTAGCTCATGGACTCTTGTTAATTACATGAAAGAAAACATAATTTATGTAAGAACTTACCTGATAAATTCATTTCTTTCATATTAACAAGAGTCCATGAGGCCCACCCTTTTTTGTGGTGGTTATGATTTTTTTGTATAAAGCACAATTATTCCAATTCCTTATTTTATATGCTTCGCACTTTTTCTTATCACCCCACTTCTTGGCTATTCGTTAAACTGATTTGTGGGTGTGGTGAGGGGTGTATTTATAGGCATTTTAAGGTTTGGGAAACTTTGCCCCTCCTGGTAGGAATGTATATCCCATACGTCACTAGCTCATGGACTCTTGTTAATATGAAAGAAATGAATTTATCAGGTAAGTTCTTACATAAATTATGTTTTTATTACTGATGCCGCTTTTCAAATTGCTAAATTAGCGGCAAAAAATGCAGGATTTGCTATTTTAGCACGTAGAGCATTGTGGCTCAAATCTTGGTCTGCTGATGTGTCATCAAAACATAAGCTTTTAGCTATTCCCTTTATAGGTTAAGACCCTTTTTGGGCCAGAATTGAAGGAGATCATTTCTGATATTACAGGAGGTAAGGGCCATGCCCTACCTCAGGATAGGTCGGTTAAAATGAGGGGTAAACAGAATAATTTTCGTTTCTTTCGGAACTTTAAAGGAGGACCCCCCCCCCGTTTCTTCTTCTTCCACAAAGCAGCATGAAAGGGTGGCCCCCGATCCGGGACCGGATCTAGTAGGAGGCAGACTTTATCTCTTCGCTCAGGCTTGGGCAAGAGATGTTCAGGATTCCTGCACACTAGAAATAGGGATCCACGGTTATCAATTCAAGGATTTTCTCCCAAGAGGGAGATTTCATCTTTCAAAATTAACTGCAAACCAGAAAAAGAGAGAGGCGTTCTTACGCTGTGTAAAAGACCGTTTTACTATGGGAGTAATCTGTCCTGTTCCAAAATTGGAACAGGCACAGGGGTTTTACTCAAACCTATTTGTGGTCCCCAGAAAAGAGGGAACGTTCAGACCCATTTTGGACCTTAAGTGTCTAAACAAATTTCTAAGAGTTCCATCATTCAAGATGGAGACAATTCGAACGATTTTGCCAATGATCCAGGAGGGTCAATATATGATTACCGTGGATTTGAAGGATGCTTACCTTCATATTCCAATCCACAAAGATCATCATCATCGGTTTCTAAGGTTAGCCTTCTTGGACAAACATTATCAGTTTGTGGCTCTTCCTTTCGGGTTGGCCACAGCACCCAGAATCTTCACAAAGGTTCTAGGGTCTCTTTTGGCGGTTTGCAGACCGCAAGGGATAGCGGTGGCGCCTTATCTGGACGATATTCTGATTCAGGCGTCAACATCATATCTGACAAAATCTCACACGGACACAGTGTTGTCTTTTCTGAGAACTCACGGCTGGAAGGTGAACATAGAGAAGAGTTCACTTGTTCCACAGACAAGGGTTCCTTTCTTGGGAGCTCTGATAGACTTGGTAGCCATGAAAGCATTTATGACGGAGATAAGAAAATCAAAGATTTTGAATGCTTGCCGAGCACTTCTGTCCATTCCTCGGCCATCAGTGGCTCAGTATATGGAGGTAATCGGATAAATGATAGCGGCAATGGACATCGTTCCGTTTGCTCGCTTTCATCTCAGACCACTGCAACTGTGCATGCTCGGTCAGTGGAATGGGGATTATGCGGATTTATCTCCAAAGATAATTCTGGATCAAGAGACCAGTAACTCTCTTCTTTGGTGGTTGTCACCAGATCTGTCCCAGGGGACTTGTTTCCGCAGACACTCGTGGGTGATAGTGACAACAGATGCCAGCCTTCTGGGCTGGGGTGCAGTTTGGAACTCCCTGAAGGCTCAGGGTTTGGACTCAAGTGGAGTCTCTACTTCAAATCAATATTCTGGAACTGAGAGCAATATTCAATGCTCTTCAGGCGTGGCCTTAGTTGGCTTCGGCCAAATTCATCAGATTCCAGTCGGACAACCTAACGACTGTGGCTTATGTCAATCATCGGGGGGGAACAAGGAGTTCCTTAGCGATGATAGAAGTATCAAAGATAATCAGTTGGGCAGAGGCCCACTCTTGTCATCTGTCAATGATCTACATCCCAGGGGTAGAGAACTGGGAAGCAGATTTTCTAAGTCTACAGACTTTTCATCCGGGGAAGTGGGAACTTCACCCGGAGGTATTTGCCTCATTGATTCTCAGATGGGGCAGACCGGAATTGGATTTGATGGCATCTCGTCAGAATGTCAAGCTTCCAAGATACGGATCCCGGTCAAGGGATCCTCAGGCCGAACTGATAGATGCTTTGGCAGTACCTTGGTTGTTCAGCCTAGCTTATGTGATTTTGCAGTTTCCTCTCCTCCCACGCGTGATTGCTCGAATCAAACAGGAGAGAGCTTCAGTTATCCTGATAGCGTCTGTGTGGCAACGCAGGACTTGATATGCGGATCTAGTGGACATGTCCTCTCTGCCACTGTGGAAACTTCCATTGAGACAGGACCTTCTCATTCAAGGTCCTTTCCAACATCCAAATCTAATTTCTCTGCAACTGACTGCTTGGAGATTGAATGCTTGATTTTATCGAAGTGAGGATTCTCGGATTCAGTTATCAATACTTTGATACAGGCTAGAAAGCCTTTCACTAGAAAGATCTATCATAAGATATGGCATAAATATCTTTATTGGTGTGAATCCAAGGGTTACTCATGGAGTAAAGTTAGGATTCCTAGGATTTTGTCTTTCCTCCAAGAAGGATTGGAGAAAGGGTTATTATCAGCAAGTTCCTTAAAGGGACAAATTTCAGCTTTGTCAATTCTGTTTCACAACAGAAATTAGAATTAAGCCTTTATTTAGACCTATTACTCCTCCCTGGAGTTTGAATTTAGTTCTTCGAACCTATGCATTTCATATATATTAAACTATTATCTTGGAAAGTTCTGTTTTTGGTTGCTATTTCTTCTGCTTGAAGAGTTTCTGAGCTTTCAGCATTACAGTGTGATTCGCCTTATCTCATATTTCATTCTGATAAGTTGGTTTTACGTACCAAACCTGGGTTCTTTCCTAAGGTTGTTTCGAATAAGAATATTAATCAGGAAATTGTTGTTCCTTCCTTGTGTCCTAATCCTTCTTCTAAGAAGGAGCGTATGTTACATAACTTGGACGTGGTCTGTACCTTAAAGTTTTACTTACAGGCAACTAAGGATTTCTGTCAATCATCTTCATTATTCATTGTTTATTCTGGAAAGCGTAGGGGTCAGAAAGCTACAGCTACCTCTTTCTTTCTTTTTGGCTGAGAAGTATCATCCGCCTGGCATATGAGACTGCTGGACAGCAGCCTCCTGAAAGAATTATGGCTCATTCTACTAGGGCTGTGGCTTCCACATGGGCTTTTAAAAATGATGCGTCTGTGGAACAGATTTGTAAGGCTGCGACTTGGTCGTCCCTTTACACTTTTTCCAAATTTTCCAAATGTGATACTTTTGCTTCTTCTGGGGCTATCTTTGGGAGAAAGGTTCTTCAAGCAGTGGTGCCTTCCGTTTAGGTTCCTGTCTTGTCCCTCCCTTTCATCCGTGTCCTATTGCTTTGGTATTGGTTTCCCACAAGTAAGGATGAAATCCGTGGACTCGTCATATCTTTGTAAAAGAAAACTAAATTTATGCTTACCTGATAAATTACTTTCTTTTACGATATGACGAGTCCACAGCCCTCCCTGTTATTTTAAGATGGGTTTATTTTATTTTTTGAAAACTTCAGTCACCTCTGCACCTTTTTAGCCTTTCCTTTTTTCTTCCTATAACCTTCAGCCGAATGACTGAGGGTGGAGGGGAAGGAGAGGGGCTATATATACAGCTCTGCTGTGGTGCTCTTTGCCACTTCCTGTTAGCAGGAGGTTAATATCCCACAAGTAAGGATGAAATCCGTGGACTCGTCATATCGTAAAAGAAAGTAAGCATACATTTAGTTTTCTGGTCTGGTAGACATATTTGAGAGAGAGGCTTCAAATCTCATTCTCCAAGGGACAGATTCTATCTTGAATCCCTGAGATACCACCTCCAGGACCCACGGATCCTGTACGTCCTTGAACCAGGCGTCTGAAAAAAGAGACAGTCTGCCCTCTACAAGATCCGATCCCGGATCAGGGGCCGTCCCTTCATACCAATTTGTTTTCGCCGGGCTTCTTATTCTGCTTCGATTTATTCCAGTTCTGAGCCGGCTTCCAAATATTCTTGGGTTGCTCGGGCTTGGAGGAGGATTGTCGTCATTTTGGATTTGTCAGAACTAAAGGATTGAAAATTAGAAGATTGTCGTCTCTTAGACTTGTTCTTATCTTGCGGTAGGAAGGCACCCTTTCCTCCGGTAATCGTAAATAATGAAGTCCAGGCCTGGACCAAATAAAATCTTTCCCTTGAAGGGAAGAGAAAGGAGTCTGGACTTAGAAGTCATATCCGCAGACAAAGACTTCAACCAAAGTGCCCGGCGAGCTAGGACCGCAAAGCCAGAGGCCTTTGCATTTAGGCAAATAATTTGCATCACAGATAAAATAATTAGCAATTTTCAGAGCTTTAATTCTGTCTTGAATATCTTTGAGGGGAGACTCCACCTCAATGAGTTCCGACAAAGAGTTGCACCAGTAGGTAGCCGCTCCGGCAACTGCAGCTGCCGGTTGAAACAAAAAACCTGTATGTTGAAACATCTTTCTCAGAAAGGCTTCTATTTTCTTATCCATCGCCAAAGAGGTATACTAATACGTTTAGCAAGCGTAGAGATGGCACCATCCACCTTAGGAATGGAGCCCCTCAAATCCAGTTGAGGTCTGGGACCAGGAACAACTTTTTAAAAATAGACAAGGGAGAAAAGGAAGAACCAATTCTTTCACATTCGTTCTTAATAATGTTCGCCATCTTAACCGGCACAGGAAAAGTCAAAGGAACTTTCCTGTCTTCGTAAACTCTATCTAATTTAGGTATCATAGGTTCTTCAGGCAGCACAGCCTTTGGAACCTTTAACGTAGACAGAACCTCCTTTAATAAAAAACGTAAGTGCTCAATTTTAAATCTAAATGACGGTTCCTCCACAGCCGGAGGCTTAGACGCTAAGGATTCCAACAGAGGTTAACTCCTCATCGGATAAATGGGACATAATAGCTAAATATGATAAATATTTAGATTACTCTGGGTCAGGAGAGCTATGTTTAACCTTTCTCTTGCGTCTGTTAGAGCGAGGTAATGCACTGAGGGCCGCAGACACTTCTGTTTGTAACTGCGCGGCAATGTCTGCAGGAAGAAGGCCCCCTCCGGATGAAGGATTAGATGTGCAACGGGGAACTGCATGTGGAGTGAATAATGTAGCAAGGATAGTAATCTCATGGGACGCCGAGTCCTGAGAGGTAGACGGCTCAGAGGGACTAAGAGCCTTAGCAGACTTGTCTCCCTTCTTAAACTTTATAACAGGGTTAAGGCATTTGACATAATTGAGTGGGCGGGAAAACCATGGCCTCCTCACAATATAAACAGGTATGATTTAGTACAGAAGGAGTACCTTCTAACATGTCAGAGTCCTCCTTAGCTCAGATTATACCCACAGAAGAACACAAATAAAAACTGTTTTTATTATAGAAAACTGCACTTTTATACTCCCAATGGCTGGGGCACTCACCACCTCCTAGACCCAGACAGTTAACAGAGGAAACACTCTCCTCAGGTCCAAGTCTCAGCCAGAATAGAGGAAATGAACATAGACCACACCCGGTCACATGGAGTGCAAGACAGTACTTTCCCTGTTATTACAAGTACAGCAAGTAATAGGAGCTGTGCAACACTTTAAAAAACAAAAGTGAAACCTGTTTGTTCCAGCCAAAAACACAGTCTATCAGCCCAGGAAAAAAAAATCCTGTAAATCTAAATCTATGTTTAAACCCTGAGGGTGCATGGAGTCAAGTTGGTATATCCAATATGACTCCCTGCGTCTCAGGGTAAGTTATCTATTTGGTGGAATCCAATCTATAATTTGTATTTTTAGGCTATTGGGATCTTTATTGTGCCTTATTCTAAAGTGTTCGGACACACTATGGGTTGTTAAACCCACTTTAATGTTGTTAACATGCTCACTCAGCCTGGTGCGTACATTACTTTTTGTCCTTCCAATATAAATAAGGTTACAGCTACAGCTGAGGAGATAAACTGCATAATTAGTGCCACAATTACTTTTGTATTTCATAGTGAAAGTTTTTGGATTCATCATGGTTCTCAAAAGAACTACCTTTTTTAATGAAACTACGCATCCCGCACCTACTAACTCCACATCTATATGTGCCTTGTTTTTTTTCTAACCATGTGGTTATGGGTGCTTTATCTTTATTGATGTAACGTAATTTGGTGGGAGCCAAAATATTTTTCAAATCCCTATTTTTTCTAAATGTTACCAAAGGTTTCTCCTGTAAGATGACTCCTAATATAGGGTCTGCTTTTAAAACTCCCCAATGTTTCTTAAGGATGTTTTGGATGTCTTTGCTACCCTGATTGTAAGTGGTAATAAATCTGGCTTCATTGCTATATGTTACTTCATTTGGGACTAAGTTTCTATTCTTAGGTTTCAAGATGTTTACTCTTTCCATATTTCTGACTCTATCTTTTGCCACCTGTATTACTTTCGTATCATATCCTTTTTCCTTAAATCTAGCATCTAACAAGGCTTCTTCTTTAAAATAATCTATCTCCCTGGTGAAGTTCCTTTTAATTCATTGGTACTGTCCCAGGGGGATATTAGTTTTCCACCTCGGCAGGTGACCACTTTTAGCATTCAAAAACCCATTCTTATCTGTGGGTTTGCGATAGTTAGATACTGCTACTTTCCTATTGTCGTCAACAAAAAGCAAGAGATCTAAAAATTCCACCTGCTGTTTATCTACTTTAGAGGTAAATTTAAGATTGTGGTCGTTATTATTCATATGGTTCACTAAGTCCCCACAATCAGTCTCTGATCCTCTCCAAATCATAACGATATCATCGATATACTGATGATTTCTGATCAGGTTACTGATGTGGGGGTTGTTAGCCCATATGTATTGTTCTTCGAAGTTATGCATAAATAAATTTGCGTACGATGGGGCAAATGTGGTCCCCATCGCAGTCCCCTGTACTTGTTGGAAAAGCTGTTTTTCAAATATGAAATAATTGTGATTTAATATGAATGCAATGCCCATTAAAATAACGTCTAAGTAGTTTTGGGAGATGTTCATGCTACTTAGTGAGTCTTGTACAGCCTTGATACCTAAATTGTGTGGGATGCACGTGTACAAAGATGACATGTCACACAAGATCCAAATATAGTCATCTTGCTATTGTAAACCCTCAAATATATTGATAGTATGAAGGGTATCTCAGAGATAGGCTCTAGTAGATTTAACAACTGGCTGTAAATAGTAATCAATATAAATGGAGAGGTTATTGGTGAGGGACCCTATCCCCGATATAATGGGTCTACCAGGAGGTGCTATTAATGTTTTATGCACCTTGGGCAAGTGATAAAATGTGGGTAAAGTTGGGTGTGATTCCATTAAAAAATGGAACTCGTCATTATTTAAAATATTATCATTCTTAGCATCTTTCAAGATGATACTTAATTCCTTCTTAAATTTTAGAGTTGATCCAATTTGGAGTTTCTGATACGTTTGACTGTCACTAAGAATGTTGTAAGCTTCCTTTAGATAGTCACTCCTATCTTGTATGACAACCTCCCCACCTTTATCCGCTGCCCTGATTATAATATTTCTATTGTCTTGTAGGGATTTTAGAGTTCTTCTTTCTTGTAATGAGAGGGGGGTGGGGATCTAAAAAAAAATTTTGGGAGTCTAAAGATAAAACTTGGGTAACCAAATATAATGACAACCTCTCATTACAAGAAAGAAGAACTCTAAAATCCCTACAAGACAATAAAAATATTATAATCAGGGGGACGCTTCCGGGCTTCAGCCAAGATGGCTGCTTTACTTTGAGGCTGCAAGGATAAGCAGATAAACCCACTGATTATCAGCGATTCAGGTTGTCATCGACTCATAATTTTATTAAAATTTAAACAGTTGGACCTTACTGAGAAGCCTGCTGTGAGTAGTTTGCCCGACTTCTAGCCCTTAGTACTGGAACGGCGAGGTCTTCAGTGGCGACACATAAGTGCCTGTGGCCTTTGCCTAACCCCCCCCGGTTTATCCGGGTTGAGCAGTTCCTATTGACTGCAATTCACCTTTACAGCACATCTTGAGATTCAAGCGGATTATTAAACAAAAGCCAGTATCTACGGGTGCTAGTGGAAGATAGTATCGTAAAAATATCGGCAGAGGTGTTTGACTTTATTTTAAGATGGCGTCTGCTACTTCCCTTCTCCCCAGAGTACTTGAGGATCTTTTGTGTGCTCATTTCGAGCGACTCTCAGCACTTATTGCAAGAGAATGGGGAAGCCTGCGGAGGGCTCTACACCCACACCCAGAAATGGAACACCTACAACCTAATCGACAGAGACTTCCCACTGACACGCAGCAGGCTCTGGAGGAGCCCAGGGAGACCTCCGAAGGAGACTTTTTGATTGGACCGGAGCTGAATCCGGGAGTTCTCTGTAACGTTGCAGTCGGCTTGGGGTTACCTGAAACATCGCCTGAGTTCCCGGCACCCTGCAACACCCGCCTAGGGGACACGGAGAGCCTTGACCTTGTGATGGAGCAGGCGGCCCTTGCTTGCCATGCGGGCACGCTGTTTTCATCCACAGAGGCATTGGCTTCTAATGATCCCGCCGGTGGCAAGTTTCGGAGGCTATACGCCGCAAAGGACGCAGCGAGTGGAGGCGCCATGCGGGACACAGACCCCTATTGGACTGGGTCATTTGTTGTGGCCGAACTATTGTTGGACTGTAGGGGATTGCAGGCACATGCACTCCTAGTCCCGGAAAACAGCCCGGGGTTGAGCGCTAGACGGTTTGGAAACAGGGCTGTGCAGCACGGCCACAGCATACATATTTTGAAAATAGGAGTCGGATGAAGATTTCTTCTTTATGCTGAGTGGCTCCACAGGTTTGGGACCCTGGACTCTGTCCTTTGATCTATGTGGGCAATAGTAAGTACATAGTTGAAGAGCTGTCTAAACCTGCAGTCTGGAGTTAATTGAAGTTTGTGATGCGTAGCGCAAACTCCTCACACAAAAATTTGACTTTGCCTTAGCATATATTTGTAGAGGTATCTATGCTTCTAGACCCCAAATGCTAGATTCCACCGCCCATATTGTACTTGGCCCCCTTCAACTCCCCTTATATACGGTGGGACATCACAACTCATAAAGACACTATAGCCCGTAAATGAAGTTACATGGTCTGCAATCAATATGGGGACTACAAACCCTGATGCTTTACAATCAGGTACCGGGTTCATCTGCAATATCTGTCATAACTGGACTACCAAGCCCTGTTGATACCCTAGTCCTTTAGGCCTGCATTTTGGGGACTATGTACATTAATTGCACTATGAGGTTGGTCTGTGGTTCCATAAATAGCCTCATAAAATGTTACCCCTTTTTTGTTGTTAAATTTTCTTTGTATGCATACTTTCCTGATATGCCACGGGGCTGTCATATATTTAATTTGCTGGGTACCTATCACTTAGTTGGGTGTAGGATAGGATCAGCACTTTAGACTTGAATGCATATCCCAACTTAATAGCAGCACACACACTTATGCCTCCTGGTTTTAGACTGCCAGGGATAGCATTCTGCTGATACCTTATATAAGGAATATCGCTGACACCTTTTTCTGTTTATCTTAGTTCATTTAGGGAATAGTTGTTAACACTTATTACATGTGTGTTCTCCCCTGTTTATTTCTCTTGATTACTGTACATGCTTATGTCTCCGGGGTGTATACTAATTGAGCTGTTATACTACTGTATCTCACTGAAATTATATGTATTGAACTAGATTGATCTAGGATTTCTACTGCAAATTACAACCATGCTACCTCACTCTATAACTTATATTTTAGTCACTATAATGGCTCAATTTGGATTCTGGCTCTCTACATGTTTACTTAGACCCTATATGCAGTTTGCTTATGTTTGGTGCTATCTCTCCCTATCAGCGGCCGCGATGGGTGATTTCGGTCCCTATTATAGCTCTACTGCTTAAGTATGCACACTACTATAGCCAGAGTGTTAAGTATCTAAATTAGGTCTCATTTTTATCACTTACCAACATAGTTTTTAAACTACAGTGCATCCACACCATATACCATATATCGCCCCTGTAAGGAAATAAGATCCCAGATCCCTCAATAGCTTGCCACTCTTTCTCTTTCCTAGTTTGTTTTAGCCTGACACCACCTCTAACATATTCCTCAGGTTTGGCTGTCATCTACAAAGTCATTAAACGCTTGAATTGTTTATCAGATACTATAAATGTTCATAAATGTTAGTTATATTGTTCAAAGGTCCAAAAGTGGCCTTATTAAACCATATCCCTCCTTATTTACGCCCTGCAATTCCACGTAGGTCCAAAAGTGGCCTTTTAGTATCAGAGGAGGTCCGCATAATCCTAAAAAAGAGGTTTGTTATCTTTGCCTACTATATATTGTGCTTCTATGTAACTGTGAATGTGTATCATTTTCTTATTGTGTGTTTTATTCTAACACCTGTACTCTTTAAGCCAAGGCAATGAGCCAAGATTTGTACATGTATCTAATAACCTCAATAAAAACTGTTAAAAAAAAAAAAATATATATATATATATATATATATATATATATATATATATATAAAATCAGGGCAGCGGATAAAGGTGGGGGGGGGGGGGTTGTCATACAAGATAGGAGTGACTACCTAAAGGAAGCTTACAACATTCTTAGTGCCAGTCAAACCTATAAGAAACTTCAATTTGACCCAACTCTAAAATTTAAGAAGTAATTAAGTATCATCTTGAAAGATGCTAAGAATGATAATATTTTACAAAATGATGAGTTCCATTTTTTTAATGGAATCACACCTAACTATACCCAAATTTTATCACTTGCCCAAGGTGCATAAAACATTAATAGCACCACCTGGTAGACCCATTATATCAGGGATAGGGTCCCTCACCAATAACCTCTCCATTTATATTGATTACTATTAGCAGCCAGTTGTTAAATCCACTAGAGCCCATCTCAGAGATACCCTTAATACTATCAATATATTTGAGGGTTTACAATGGCAAGATGACTATATTTGGATCACGTGTGACGTGTCATCCTTGTACATGTGCATCCCACACGATTTAGGTATCAAGGCTGTACAAGACTCACCAAGTAGCATGAACATCTTCCAAAACCACTTAGACTTTATTTTATTGGGCATTGCATTCATATTAAATCACAATTATTTCATATTTGAAAAACAGCTTTTCCAACAAGTACAGGGGACTGCAATAGGGACCACATTTGCCCCATCATACGCAAATTTATTTATGCATAACTTCGAAGAACAATACATATGGGCTAACAATCCCCACATCAGAAGCCTGATCAGATATCATCCGTATATTGATGATATCGTTATGATTTGGAGAGGATCAGAGACTGATTGTGGGGACTTAGTGAACCATATGAATAATAACGACCACAATCTTAAATTTACCTCTAAAGTAGATAAACAGCAGGTGGAATTTTTAGATCTCTTGCTTTTTGTTGACGACAATAGGAAGGTAGCAGTATCTAATTATCGCAAACCCACAGATAAGAATGGGTTTTTGAATGCTAAAAGTGGTCACCTGCTGAGGTGGAAAACTAATATCCCCCTGGGACAGTACCAATGAATTAAAAGGAACTTCACCAGGGAGATAGATTATTTTAAAGAAGAAGCCTTGTTAGATGCTAGATTTAAGGAAAAAGGATATGATACGAAAGTAATACAGGTGGCAAAAGATAGTCAGAAATATGGAAAGAGAAAACATCTTGAAACCTAAGAATAGAAACTTAGTCCCAAATGAAGTAACATATAGCAATGAAGCCAGATTTATTTCCACTTACAATCAGGATAGCAAAGACATCCAAAACATCCTTAAACATTGGGGAGTTTTAAAAGCAGACCCTATATACAGGAGAAACCTTTGGTAACATTTAGAAAAAATAGGGATTTGAAAAATATATTGGCTCCCACCAAATTACATGACAACAATAAAGATAAAGCACACATAACCACATGGTTAGAACAAAAACAAGGCACATATAGATGTGGAGTTAGTAGGTGCGGGATGTATAGTTTCATTAAAAAAAGGTTCTTTTGAGAACCATGATAAATTAAAAACTTTCACTATGAAATACAAAAGTAATTGTGGCACTAATTATGCAGTTTATCTCTCCTCAGCTGTAACCTTATTTATATTGGAAGGACAAAAAGGAATGTACGAACCAGGCTGAGTGAGCATGTTGACAACATTAAAGCGGGTTTAACAACCCATAGTGTGTCCGAACACTTTAGAATAAGGCACAATAAAGATCCCAATAGCCTAAAAATACAAATTATAGACTGGATTCCACCAAATAGATATCCAAATAGATTACTTACCCTGAGACGCAGGGAGTCATATTGGATATACCAACTTGACTCCATGCACCCTCAGGGTTTGAACATAGAATTAGATTTACAGGCTTTTATGTAAAAAAAAATAGCCAAATATGTGGTATAAACACCTACTAAAATGGGTCTTCAATTAAGGTTTGTATTACTATGTTTTCACCATCATTCTTTTATTAAGTCTTTAATTTCATGATGCAATTGTGCCATGGAGATGTATTGATATATGCTCATTCTACCTTAATGTATACATCATAAGATTGTCATGATCATGTTTGTTTAGGTTATTCATAACACAAATGTGGGAGTCATTAATCTTTATTAGGTATGCATACAACTTTTTCCATATTTATATTTGCAAGTTTTATAGTGCCATTTTTAATGCTTGATATTATGTCTTTATTATCTACATTATTTATTGGATATCTTTTAGAGGGCGTTTTATACAACCTATATTTATATGTTATATAGGGCTCATAACCCTATGTTGTGTATTATTGGGTACTTAACACATCCCTTGTTTCAACCAATCAGCATAGTCGTGTGCACGGTGCACAACATGCCATTGGCTAATTTGAGGTTTCTTGTTTGGACAGATTCCAAACTCTTGAAAAAGTCTGAGCGTTCTCAGACCAAACGTACGTAGTTTTTTTTCACCCTACCGGCAGTGTCTCTATCCCCTGGCACCTAACATCCAGACTCAGTATAGTTCGACCGCGCTGGCTGAATCTGCTCAGGACATAAGAATCACACCGGAAGGATTGTTTTTATTATATATGCTTCTACTGATTTTAAACGCTAGTGAGTATGCATTTTGTCATATGAATTTACTCTGCACTAAATAATATGCATTTGAGTTGGGCTGCGCCTGTGTTTTTTTTTTATCTTATACAGTTTTTTCAAGTGTGACAGTCTTATAGCAGCGCTCCTGACATGGACTTGAGTGAGAGAAAGCAGGCAGTGAAACTTGTCAATATTGAGTGCTTAGGAGCTGTTAGCAGTAGTCTGGATGGTTTCGCAGAAAAACTTTCCCTGCATCTCCAGACTCTAACTTTCATCAATACTCTCATTGAGAGGTTGACATGACTACTTAAATTCCCAGTCCTATCTCGAAGGGTAGATACCCTTTTTCAGGACTCTCCGAATCTTCTGACACTTCTCTGCCACCTCCTAACGTGACAAAAGGCAAAGAATGACTGAGGTAGTGAGGAAGTGGGAAGGATATTTAAGCCTTTGACTGGGGTGTCTTTGCCTCCTCCTGGTGGCCAGGTGTTGTATTTCCCAACGGTAAGGAATGAAGCTGTGGACTCTCCCTATCTTAGGAAGGAAAACGGCATTTAAATATATATATTATACTGCTTGAGGAACATTCCAGTGCAACTTCTTGGAGTAGTTTGGGAACAAAGGATGCAATAAACTTGCTGTTAAAAAAAAAAAAATACAAACTTTCAGTTTTTATTAATGCTAAAATCTTTAAACATTCTTAGTATCTGACTGTGTACACACCATTCCAGTTTGTCAAATGCTTTAGTGCTGGACACAACTATTAATTCACAATGCTGCTGCTGCTGCCATGTTAAAGTATTACTGGTAACCTAAAACAAAAAAACTAACACAGGAGCAAGATGTCATTGCTTAAAAGACCTTACAAGCTATAGGTTGAAATATATGGATTCACTTTTTGTGTACTTTGTAGTTGCAATAATGAGACATTGTTGCTCAAGTTTATTTTATCATGGTGGAGAAGTTTCACCTATTTAGAGAAGGTTTTCAAGGCTTGTGTGTATTAACCCATGTACGGTGGTAGACATTCTTGAGCAGGGTACAGAGTTCTAGAGGGTAGGAACAGAAGAGGTGAAGTTTTAAAGGTGAGAATAATATTGATAGAAGCAGATGTATGTAAGTTGGAGATTGAACAAAGCATGTTGGTGGTTCTGGTACCTAAAAGCAAGGTAGTGTGCATAGATTGAGAAAAGCAAAGTACAGATTAATTTACTCCTAAAGAGGCAGGATGTCAGAAACTTTAGAAACTGATTGTAACAAGTGATCCAAGATAGGACTGTCAGATGTAACATGAATGCAGTAGTTGTATCAAATGCAGCATATTGGACAAGAAGCCTTAGGACTAGAGTCATTTTGCTTTAGTGTTGAGCAGATTGTTGGCTATCTTCAGATCAGTTTCCTTTGAGTGTCTAGTGCAGAACCAGACAATAGAAGGGCAAGTAAAGCAAATGTTTTTTGTGTGTATATGTGGTGGTCCGTACTAGGGATGTGCAAAATTCAGAATACTAGTAATTTCACAGCTGGATTTGTTAAAGTCCAACACAAAAATGTCTGAAAATACAGATATTTCTGTGCTTCTCTCCTCTGACTGGTAAACTTTAGTGATATTTTTATACATATACAGATAAAGGGCTATTTTATTTATTTATATATATATATATATATATATATATATATATATATATATATATATATATATATATATATATATATATATGGAATGTAGATAATGAATCACAGTTTACATGATTTTCATATCCTGCCTTCATGTAAACACAGTGAAGATGGTGCCTTTAACCCCATTAGGACATTCCATGCCGTTCTAACTGCACTAGGCTTTAGCGCTGTTAGGATGGCATGGAACGTCTTAGCCGTTTGGCTGCCCTGAAGCCAACAGCGCTTTTAGAATGGGATCACTGTCTGGAGGGCGTTCCTAGCATCATAGGGACACCCCCCTGGCAGGATCGCAAGATTTCAATTTGTTTACATCGGAACGTTCTTCTGATGTAGACAAATTAACCCTGTCATTAAAGGGTTAAGATGGGTCAGCAAAAGAGACTCAGAACTGTTAAACTTTTCTTACTCCTTGAACAAACCCTGATAGATTTGTTTCCAAACATACAGCCATGTTAAGTAGGATGCTGGTAAGTGCTAGAGTGAAGCAGGAACTATGATACAGAATTTACAGCAAGGTTTTTTTTTTTGTTTTTTTTTATTCTTCCCACTTCAATTTCTACTTATCCTGGCTTTCAACAGTTAAAGGGACATGAAACATGAGATTGTAATATAAAAATGTTAAATCATGTCATGTAATTAACTTTTTAATTTATTTTTCTTTCTATGGTGGTGATAGTCCTTGAAAATCCTTACTTATGCGAATTACATTGCCGGGCCACCAGGAGGAGGCAAAGACACCCCACACCAAAGGCTTAAATGTCCCTCCTCCTTCCATGAACCTCCCAGTATTTTCTTTGGCTAGTCTAGGAGGCAGGTGACGATAAAGGTGCTCTGCATCTACTTCAACTTTACATAAATAATATTCCCTCAATGGATAGTTCCTGGAAGAGAGGGAAATAGGAGAGTGTACTGGTTATGCAATGTAAATCTTCTCTAGGGATTTGTGGTCACAAGCTTGCCACAGGTGTCGCTGAGTTCCCTAGCCTCCTGTCTGACCATGAAAATGTACTCCCTCAGTATATCATTAATCAAAAGGCGGTAAAAGACCGCAAAGAAATGTACATTTAACAGCACTCTAGATCCCTTATAATGGACTGGACATAGTGAGCTAGGAATGGCGGATATTTACGGAAGGACAAAATTAAAATATAACTTTTATTGGGGCAATTAAAATAATGGATAACACATTAAAAACACAGGAATGGCTTCTTACCTAAGTAAAATTTCAATGGCGTGGTTGCCTATATAGAATCAATCTGCTGTGATTAAATATATTAGGTATCCTGCTATATTAATAGGAATTAAAAAATAATTATAATTTGAGTAACCTAGGATGTGGTTGTTAATCCATGGTTATCAACTCTATCATTTCATGCCAATTTTCACTATTATACTATAGATGTAGAGGTTCTAGTAGTTGAATTAAATCAAGTTTGGTTATAGTAATAAGTGATTATGGCACATTGTGATGTTCCATGTACATGAGAAATAAAATATTATGGACCGGACTAAGATAATCCTGAATAATCTTAGGTTATAAATCCATTTTTCACAACCAGATTTCAAGTGGATTCAATATATGTTAACTATATCACACTAAATAGGTTCTATTAACTCCAATAATGTGGTTATTTAAGTCAAAATGCTTTGATATCAATCACAGTAAAATGGAATAATATATATTGTATATATTTGGATACTTTGTCATGTGTTCCAAATTTCAATTCACAATAAATGTGGTTAGTTATAATGTAACCATTGACTTGGTATACTTGATTGCCAACTGAGTCTGTAGTAAATTCAGGATCTTTATTGAGATAGATCTTGATGTATCATTGCTTGTAGGTCTCATTTTAACATAGATAATGACATCATTACCAAACAAAGTATTTTAGCAGGAAAGGGCTGATAACGTTTTAAGAGAGCCTAAATATTCTGGCCTATAATCACGGCTAAGCTTGAATTATGTAAAATAGGAGTTTTTTCTATTAAAAAATGGTATAAGGATTTATCACTTCAAGAGGGCCTACTAAATTTGCAATTGATAGTTAAAAAATGGCACATGAAAGGGCTGACGGAATGTAGTGAGGAAATCATTCACAATAGTATTATTAGAATAAACAAGATATTTATATCTACTAATTATAGAGAAGCACACATTAAAGGACCAGTAAACACAGTAGATTTGCATAATCATCAAATGCAAGATAACAAGACAATACAATAGCATTTACTCTTAATTTCAAATGAGTAGTATATTTTTTTATAACAAATTTCAAAGTTATGCATAAT
Source organism: Bombina bombina (assembly GCF_027579735.1). Lineage (NCBI taxonomy): Eukaryota > Metazoa > Chordata > Amphibia > Anura > Bombinatoridae > Bombina > Bombina bombina. The sequence continues at coordinate 345,824,788 of NC_069502.1, read as the reverse complement.
TCCACTCCCCCTGTACCATGTGATAGCAATCAGCCAATCACAAATGCATATACGTATAGTCTGAGTTCTTGCACATGCTCAGTAGGAGCTGGTGACTCAAAAGAGTGTAAATATAAAAGACTGCACATTTTTTTTAATGGAAGTAAATTGGAAAGTTATTTAAAATTACATGCTCTATCTGAATCATGAAAATTTAATAAAACCTGAGTGTCCCTTTAATATACTAAACCAAACATATTTGACACCCTCTATAATGTCAAGATGGAACAGTAAAGTGAAAGACAAATGTGTTAAATGTGGTAGTAAAAATGCTGATATTCTTCACTATTTTTGGGATTGCACAATAGTCAGACAATATTGGAACAAAATAAGTTACTGGCTTTCCAGAATACTTAAAGGGACAGTTTACTCAAAAATGTTCTCCCCTTTAATTTGTTCCCAATGATCCACTTTACCTGCTGGAGTGTATTAAATTGTTTACAAGTAGCTCCTTTACCCTTATATTGGCATTTGAAATTGTTAATTTAGCATGTAGTATCCCCACCTATTCTGAAAGTTTGTGGCCGCGCGTACCAGCTATAGATAAGCTTTGTAAACACAGCCAGCAGAAGAAATTACACTCCCAGTGTGATATAGCAGAGATAAGGTAATAAAATGTTGATTTTCCATTGTTCTCTCAAAGTATTGGTGATTGTTTTAAGGACAGATATAAGATAAAGAAGAAGGTATATGTACACAATGTGATACAGTAATGAGATCTGATTATACCTACAAGCTCAACCTATTTTATTAGGCTGTGGCTTCAAAATACAAAATCAGAGCTTTAATATACAGAAATAAACCTTAAAAAGCTCATTTTCATAAATTTTTTACTCTGCAGTTGGTAAAAAAAGCAATTGTAAACACATTAAGGGAAAAACTATTTTACAGTATACTGTCCCTTTAAAGCAGAGAGTTGTATATCTCGATTTAGTATTTTAATTTATTCTTTTCGGAGGAGAGAGTTTAAGATAAGATATTTATTGACACGGTAATTGGAGTAGCTAGGTTTCTTTTGTTAAAAACTTGGATTTTGAGGGGGGCGTGTCCAAGCAGCGTTCTGAATAGGACGCACACTCTGTGAGCTCTGAGCAGAGATTTTGATAATCTGCCAATTATCGATTTATATCAGCTAGAAAACCGGCAAATACCACAGAGACATTGCAGTACTGTCACTGGTGATTTTAAATATAGTTTTCTAGCTGTTCAAATGACGCTGAGACTTCAGATTGGAACCTAAGGCCTAAGGTGGCAGCCGCATAGTAGGCATTCACTTCCCCCCCGGGAAGAGCCGGGTTATCAGTGCTGCCAGGGTTCCTGGCTTACTGAACCTCTTCAACTCCTAACACCGCTTTGACCTTAACTGGGCTTATCACTAAGATTAAACGGAAGCTGTCATTTTCACTCCACAATCACAGTACAACTGAGAGCATCCCGCTTTCCGGAGCAGCCACCTATACCAAACTACCTTGAATGAAGGGAGAATCATAAGGAGAATATGGAGATGCAACATAACAGATGCCTTGCAAACCTAGAGAGACTCATGGAATCGCTCATGGAGAGAGCCCCATTTGATAACCTCATGGCCAAATTGGGTCACGCTGCCATACAAATCAAAGCTACAGAAGAAGATAAGAGATCTGCTGGCCAAAATGGCGCTGAGAAAGTAACGCACATTGCAGACGCAGCGCACCCACATCGGGACTCTCCTTTGCCCGCTCACAGCACCTTTTGGCCAACTGCACCACACCGCATCAGGAAATCCTTGATGGCCCATAGTAGCCCAACCGTCAATGACATCGGACATAGGAGTGAGCCCCCACATGTAAAGAGCTTCCGCACGGCCTTCACACTACCAAGCCGACCGGATCGAGAGTCAATGTTGGACCTCGACTACAGAATGTAAACACACAATGAACGAGCACCTGGAGGGGGCCTGAGCAGCTATGAGAGTGGAGCCATCGGACTTCTTACCGCATAATATCCTGATGGCTGTGGACCAGAAAGGTCACGGAAGAAAGCTTAGGGACTTGACCGATTGCTATTACCTTATGCAGCTTAATCCCCCATTTGAACAACTCCGCAATGGCAAATTAAGTGAACTCACATGGGGACAGATTTGGATAGAGAGATCCACCCTGAAAGTACTGCTGACTTTTCCGGACTTGGAATATTATGAGCAGGCATTGACGGGGGGCTGATGCGGCCTTAACTTAATATTGGGGCCGTCGGACCCCAGTGGTGGGCTTACTGGTAATTAATTAAAAGGTTAATATGTTCTGTTGTATGTTTGGAACGCAATTTATTCAGATTAGTTGGCGAACCTCAATGTTATAAGGCTAGTATTTTGGCAATTACAATCCCCTCCTAGCAATAGCTCTTTTTAGACAGTAAAGGGATAACCGTAATGACGGTATGATAAGGCACCTTCTGTCTATCAGCATTTCGAAATATCACGTTTAAATTTCTGCCTGTAGAAAAATCTGAGAGCTCAGTTTTGGTCCATATCTTAATTATAACCTATGGTTTTGTTTTTTTTCTTGTTCTTGTTTTGTCATTGTTTTTAAATGTTAACCACAAATAACCCCCATAACAATACACATTTCTGGGGTCCAAGAGAGGCCCGTCCAAAAAGCAGGGATAAAATTGAGGATTAATTACCAATGCTCATGGCTTTGTTTTGTATTCTATTTTCTTTTTTATGTTAATATATTATGTATCTCACTAGAAAAGATAAGTGAGGGGTTATCCATGTGACATACCTTCAGTTTTCATAAATATGTGCCCCAGTATATCATTGCTAATTGTTATAGCGAGCTATAAGAGTATTGCACAATTATAGCAGTTGCATGGCTCTAACAATATTCTGTAACATTTATATTGCACTCCATGTTTCTTTGCATCTTGTTGTAAAACCTCATGTTTTTCTAATAAAGCTCTTTGAAAATTAAAAAAAAAAAAAAAAAAAACTTGGATTTCTATAGCTGAACTCAATAAGCAGATATTCCAAAAAATGATGATGGAACAATGTTTGATAGATCAAGACAAAGATAAAGAAGTTACTAGATTTTTTTAGAAAATGGGAAATTTTTATCCTCTCCCAAACAATAGATGTACAAAAGAAAATTATACATCCTCTTAGATCTACGGAATATGTCTTAAATGCTATATTGAGAAATGAACTACCATTGATTTATTAGGTTTATATTTTTTTCTAAATTTGTGGAAGAAGAGAAAGGTGGAATAAGTCTGTTTTAATAATAAAATCTCTCCAAATGAGAGGAGGGGCTAGACAGGTTATAGTCTAACTAAGGTCCAATTAAATAGTTACTACACTTAGTAGGTAAGATAGATTGTTGAGGTTTGGTGGGACAGGGCTGATTGGGAACTTATAATTAATTTAAAATTAATTTATTTATTTATTATCTTTTTTTTTTTTTTCCCCCGGTTTTCTTTTTTCTTTTTCTTTTAATGTTTAGTTAGAAAAGGTATACATTTGGGGATGACAGAGAACTATTCTTAAAAAATATATTATGATAAAAGGAGGTTTCATTTTTGTTTTCATGATACAACTCGATGATCGGGGATATATTTTCTGGATAAGTTAGTTTAAACCAAGCGGTTTTCCAATTTTGTTGGGGAATGTTATTTTTTTCATGTTGGTTCTTATTCTGTATTGTTCCCCCAAATATGTTATATTTTTGTTTATACCCTTTTTGCTTTTTGTACCCCAAATGGACCAGAGATATTAAAATAGATATTAAAAAAAAAAAAAAAGGAAAAAAAAAGAGAAAAAAAAAAGAGTAAAAGTGCGACACACAAATATCTGAATTTGCACACTTACTCTAATTAATCCAGTGCTGATATTAGCTGAATGCCACAGACTTCACACATTTTTGGCTGCCTTTTCACTAGATGCACATGCCTAACATTTAGGTCAAGCCTCTTTTTTAACCAGTTCACAAAAATAAGAGAGGGGGTACATAAAAAACTGAGAGAGGGGGTACATAAAAAATTAAGAGAGAGGAGGTACATAAAAAACTAAGAGAGAGGAGGTACATAAAAAACTAAGGCCTAGATTTGGAGTTCGGCGGTAAAAGGGCTGTTAACGCTCCGCAGGTTTTTTTCTGGCCGCACCATAAATTTAACTCTGGTATCGAGAGTTCAAACAAATGCTGCGTTAGGCTCCAAAAAAGGAGCGTAGAGCATTTTTACCGCAAATGCAACTCTCGATACCAGAGTTGCTTACGGACGCGGCCGGCATCAAAAACGTGCTCGTGCACGATTCTCCCATAGGAAACAATGGGGCTGTTTGAGCTGAAAAAAAAACCTAACACCTGCAAAAAAGCAGCGTTCAGCTCCTAACGCAGCCCCATTGTTTCCTATGGGGAAACACTTCCTACGTCTGCACCTAACACTCTAACATGTACCCCGAGTCTAAACACCCCTAACCTTACACTTATTAACCCCTAATGTGACGCCCCCGCTATCGCTGACCCCTGCATATTATTATTAACCCCTAATCTGCCGCTCCGTACACCGCCGCAACCAACGTTATCCCTATGTACCCCTAATCTGCTGCCCCTAACACCGCAGACCCCTATATTATATTTATTAACCCCTAACCTGCCCCCCACAACGTCGCCGACACCTACCTACACTTATTAACCCCTAATCTGCCGAGCGGACCTGAGCGCTACTATAATAAAGTTATTAACCCCTAATCCGCCTCACTAACCCTATCATAAATAGTATTAACCCCTAATCTGCCCTCCCTAACATCGCCGACACCTAACTTCAATTATTAACCCCTAATCTGACGACCGGAGCTCACCGCTATTCTAATAAATGTATTAACCCCTAAAGCTAAGTCTAACCCTAACACTAACACCCCCCTAACTTAAATATAATTTACATCTAAAGAAATAAATTAACTCTTATTAAATAAATTATTCCTATTTAAAGCTAAATACTTACCTGTAAAATAAACCCTAATATAGCTACAATATAAATTATAATTATATTATAGCTATTTTAGGATTAATATTTATTTTACAGGCAACTTTGTAATTATTTTAACCAGGTACAATAGCTATTAAATAGTTAAGAACTATTTAATAGTTACCTAGTTAAAATAATAACAAATTTACCTGTAAAATAAATCCTAACCTAAGATATAATTAAACCTAACACTACCCTATCAATAAAATAATTAAATAAACTACCTACAATTACCTACAATTAACCTAAGACTACACTATCAATAAATTAATTAAACACAATTGCTACAAATAAATACAATTAAATAAACTATCTAAAGTACAAAAAATAAAAAAGAACTAAGTTACAGAAAATTAAAAAATATTTACAAACATAAGAAAAATATTACAACAATTTTAAACTAATTACACCTACTCTAAGCCCCCTAATAAAATAACAAAGCCCCCCAAAATAAAAAATTCCCTACCCTATTCTAAATTAAAAAAGTTACAAGCTCTTTTACCTTACCAGCCCTGAACAGGGCCCTTTGCGGGGCATGCCCCAAGAAGTTCAGCTCTTTTGCCTGTAAAAAAAAAACATACAATACCCCCCCCCCCCAACATTACAACCCACCACCCACATACCCCTAATCTAACCCAAACCCCCCTTAAATAAACCTAACACTAAGCCCCTGAAGATCTTCCTACCTTGTCTTCACCATCCAGGTATCACCGATCCGTCCTGGCTCCAAGATCTTCATCCAACCCAAGGGGGGGTTGGCGATCCATAATCCGGTGCTGAAGAGGTCCAGAAGAGGCTCCAAAGTCTTCCTCCTATCCGGCAAGAAGAGGACATCCGGACCGGCAAACATCTTCTCCAAGCGGCATCTTCGATCTTCTTCCATCCGGTGCGGAGCGGGTCCATCTTGAAGCAGGCGACGCGGATCCATCCTCTTCTTCCGATGTCTCCCGACTAATGACGGTTCCTTTAAGGGACGTCATCCAAGATGGCGTCCCTCGAATTCCGATTGGCTGATAGGATTCTATCAGCCAATCGGAATTAAGGTAGGAATTTTCTGATTGGCTGATGGAATCAGCCAATCAGAATCAAGTTCAATCCGATTGGCTGATCCAATCAGCCAATCAGATTGAGCTCGCATTCTATTGGCTGTTCCGATCAGCCAATAGAATGCGAGCTCAATCTGATTGGCTGATTGGATCGGCCAATCGGATTGAACTAGATTCTGATTGGCTGATTCCATCAGCCAATCAGAAAATTCCTACCTTAATTCCGATTGGCTGATAGAATCCTATCAGCCAATCGGAATTCGAGGGATGCCATCTTAGATGACGTCCCTTAAAGGAACCGTCATTAGTCGGGAGACATCGGAAGAAGAGGATGGATCCGCGTCGCCTGCTTCAAGATGGACCCGCTCCGCACCGGATGGAAGAAGATCGAAGATGCCGCTTGGAGAAGATGTTTGCCGGTCCGGATGTCCTCTTCTTGCCGGATAGGAGGAAGACTTTGGAGCCTCTTCTGGACCTCTTCAGCACCGGATTATGGATCGCCAACCCCCCCTTGGGTTGGATGAAGATCTTGGAGCCAGGACGGATCGGTGATACCTGGATGGTGAAGACAAGGTAGGAAGATCTTCAGGGGCTTAGTGTTAGGTTTATTTAAGGGGGGTTTGGGTTAGATTAGGGGTATGTGGGTGGTGGGTTGTAATGTTGGGGGGGGGTATTGTATGTTTTTTTTTTACAGGTAAAAAAACAGCTGAACTTCTTGGGGCATGCCCCGCAAAGGGCCCTGTTCAGGGCTGGTAAGGTAAAAGAGCTTGTAACTTTTTTAATTTAGAATAGGGTAGGGAATTTTTTATTTTGGGGGGCTTTGTTATTTTATTAGGGGGCTTAGAGTAGGTGTAATTAGTTTAAAATTGTTGTAATATTTTTCTTATGTTTGTAAATATTTTTTTATTTTCTGTAACTTAGTTCTTTTTTATTTTTTGTACTTTAGATAGTTTATTTAATTGTATTTATTTGTAGCAATTGTGTTTAATTAATTTATTGATAGTGTAGTCTTAAGTTAATTGTAGGTAATTGTAGGTAGTTTATTTAATTATTTTATTGATAGGGTAGTGTTAGGTTTAATTATATCTTAGGTTAGGATTTATTTTACAGGCAAATTTGTAATTATTTTAACTAGGTAACTATTAAATAGTTCTTAACTATTTAATAGCTATTGTACCTGGTTAAAATAAATACAAAGTTGCCTGTAAAATAAATATTAATCCTAAAATAGCTATAATATAATTATAATTTATATTGTAGCTATATTAGGGTTTATTTTACAGGTAAGTATTTAGCTTTAAATAGGATTAATTTATTTAATAAGAGTTAATTTATTTCGTAAGATGTAAATTATATTTAAGTTAGGGGGGTGTTAGTGTTAGGGTTAGACTTAGCTTTAGGGGTTAATACATTTATTAGAATAGCGGTGAGCTCCGATCGGAAGATTAGGGGTTAATAATTGAAGGTAGGTGTCGGCGATGTTAGGGAGAGCAGATTAGGGGTTAATACTATTTATGATAGGGTTAGTGAGGCGGATTAGGGGCTAATAACTTTATTATAGTAGCGCTCAGGTCCGCTCGGCAGATTAGGAGTTAATAAGTGTAGGCAGGTGTCGGCGACGTTGAGGGGGGCAGATTAGGGGTTAATAAATATAATATAGGGGTCGGCGGTGTTAGGGGTAGCAGATTAGGGGTACATAGGGATAACGTAGGTGGCGGCGATTTGCGGTCGGAAGATTAGGGGTTAATTATTTTAAGTAGCTTGCGGCGACGTTGTGGGGGGCAAGTTAGGGGTTAAGAAATATAATATAGGGGTCGGCGGGGTTAGGGGCAGCAGATTAGGGGTGCATAAGTATAACGTAGGTGGCGGTCGGCAGATTAGGGGTTAAAAATTTTAATCGAGTGGCGGCAATGTGGGGGGAGCTCGGTTTAGGGGTACATAGGTAGTTTATGGGTGTTAGTGTACTTTAGGGTACAGTAGTTAAGAGCTTTATAAACCGGCGTTAGCCAGAAAGCTCTTAACTCCTGCTATTTTCAGGCGGCTGGAATCTTGTCGTTAGAGCTCTAACGCTCACTGCAGAAACGACTCTAAATACCAGCGTTAGAAAGATCCCATTGAAAAGATAGGCTACGCAAATGGCGTAGGGGGATCTGCGGTATGGAAAAGTCGCGGCTGAAAAGTGAGCGTTAGACCCTTTAATCACTGACTCCAAATACCAGCGGGCGCCCAAAACCAGCGTTAGGAGCCTCTAACGCTGGTTTTGACGGCTACCGCCGAACTCCAAATCTAGGCCTAAGAGAGGGGGTACATAAAAAAAACTAAGAGAGGGGGTACATAAAAAAACTAAGAGAGGTGGTACATAAAAAAACTAAGAGAGGGGGTACACAAAAAGGTTGAATTTTAGGGACATGCTTTTCCATTAATAACAGCTTTTCTTTCATGTAAGTGGCAAGAGTCCATGAGTTAGTGACGTATGGGATATACATTCCTACCAGGAGGGGCAAAGTTTACCAAACCTCAAAATGCCTATAAATACACCTCCCACCTCACACATACCTATGTTTTACAAACTTTGCCTCTCATGGAGGTGGTGAAGCAAGTTGTGCTTGATTTTTCTTCTGTGATAGGCGCTTCTAAGCATATTGAAGCCCAGTTTCTCTCAAAGTACAGTGTTTGTCTGAGGGATGTGAAGGGAGTATTGCCTAACGATGCCATGTTTTCACCTATGGGAAATCTATTAGATATGTGCGATTCGTTTCGGATTGATTCGGAAATTCAGAAAATTCGGCGATTCGGATCGAACCGAATTTCTGAATTAAAATACTGCCGAATTTACCAAATAAATCCGAATTACTTCGGATTTATTCGGTAAATTTGGATGGCCATGGATTACACTAGTATTGTACAGTATAAGTCTAATCCCACTTAACACTTACCGAAATTCCGAACCGAATTCAGCCTAATTTAGTACATAATATGATACTAGTCTAATATCCCACCTAACACTTACCGAAATTCCGAATTTCCGAACCGAACCGAATCCGAAACAATTCTGAACGAATTTATTCGAATCCGAAACCAATCCGAACCGAATTGATTCAAATTTTTCTGAATTCGAATCGCTCCGAACCGAAATTCGAAAAAATCCGAATCGATCCAAACCGAATTTGTTCGCCATGCACATGTCTAAAATCTATTCTAAGGCTTTCTCTGTAAATCGGTCACAGGGATTCATCTCTGCCTCCCTTTTCAGATCAACATTATACTCATTACCTCTGCTGATATGTTTCAGTACTAGTTTGGCTGTCTGCTATATGTGGATGGGTGTCTTCTGGTAAGTATATATCATTTTGCTATGTTTGGCACTTTATGTTATAAAGTTTTAAATGTATATTGTATATATTTGCCATGAGTCAGGTCTGTGTATTTCCCTTTGCAGTCTAACAGTTTCAGCATGGAAAATATGTTTATGGGAGTTTTTAGACTTACATGGAGTTCCAGTTAGTTGTAACTTGGAGTATGTTTTTTTTAAAAATCTCGTGGGCTTAGGCTCGCGATGATGCAGAATGTTATTTTGGCGCAAAGTTGCATCTGCCGTGACGCAAGTCGCATAATTTCTTGTGACTTTTTTGACACAAGTTTTTCTTTCATGTAATTAGCAAGAGTCCATGAGCTAATGACGTATGGGATATACATTCCTACCAGGAGGGGCAAAGTTTCCCAAACCTCAAAATGCCTATAAATACACCCCTCACCACACCCACAATTCAGTTTTACAAACTTTGCCTCCTATGGAGGTGGTGAAGTAAGTTTGTGCTAGATTCTACGTTGATATGCGCTCCGCAGCAAGTTGGAGCCCGGTTTTCCTCTCAGCGTGCAGTGAATGTCAGAGGGATGTGAGGAGAGTATTGCCTATTTGAATGCAGTGATCTCCTTCTACGGGGTCTATTTCATAGGTTCTCTGTTATCGGTCGTAGAGATTCATCTCTTACCTCCCTTTTCAGATCGACGATATACTCTTATATATATACCATTACCTCTGCTGATTTTCATTTCAGTACTGGTTTGGCTTTCTACAAACATGTAGATGAGTGCCCTGGGGTAAGTAAATCTTATTTTCTGTGACACTCTAAGCTATGGTTGGGCACTTTATTTATAAAGTTCTAAATATATGTATTCAAACATTTATTTGCCTTGACTCAGAATGTTCAACATTCCTTATTTTCAGACAGTCAGTTTCATATTTGGGATAATGCATTTGATTCAATCATTTTTTCTTACCTTAAAAATTTGACTTTTTTTCCCTGTGGGCTGTTAGGCTCGCGGGGGCTGAAAATGCTTCATTTTATTGCGTCATTCTTGGCGCTGACTTTTTTGGCGCAAAAAATCTTTTCTGTTTCCGGCGTCATACGTGTCGCCGGAAGTTGCGTCATTTTTTGACGTCTTTTTGCGCCAAAAATGTCGGCGTTCCGGATGTGGCGTCATTTTTGCAAGATGTCTCACGTTGCATCTGAGTCAGAAGATACTTCAGGAAAATCGCTGTCTAGTGCTGGAACTACCAAAGCTAAGTGTATCTGCTGTAAACTTTTGGTAGCTATTCCTCCGGCTGTTGTTTGTATTAATTGTCATGACAAACTTGTTAAAGCAGATAATATTTCCTTTAGTAATGTACCATTGCCTGTTGCAGTTCCCTCAACATCTAAGGTGCAGAATGTTCCTGATAACATAAGAGATTTTGTTTCTGAATCCATCAAGAAGGCTATGCCTGTTATTTCTCCTTCTAGTAAACATAAAAAATCTTTTAAAACTTCTCTCTCTACAGATGAATTTTTAAATGAACATCATCATTCTGATTCTGATGACTCTTCTGGTTCAGAGGATTCTGTCTCAGAGATTGATGCTGATAAATCTTCATATTTATTTAAAATGGAATTTATTCGTTCTTTACTTAAAGAAGTACTAATTGCTTTAGAAATAGAGGATTCTGGTCCTCTTGATACTAATTCTAAACGTTTAGATAAGGTATTTAAATCTCCTGTGGTTATTCCAGAAGTTTTTCCTGTTCCTAATGCTATTTCTGAAGTAATTTCCAGAGAATGGGATAAATTGGGTAATTCATTTACTCCTTCTAAATGTTTTAAGCAATTATATCCTGTACCGTCTGACAGATTAGAATTTTGGGACAAAATCCCTAAAGTCGATGGGGCTATTTCTACCCTTGCTAAACGTACTACTATTCCTACGTCAGATGGTACTTCGTTTAAAGATCCTTTAGATATGAAAATTGAATCCTTTCTAAGAAAAGCTTATCTGTGTTCAGGTAATCTTCATAGACCTGCTATATCTTTGGCTGATGTTGCTGCAGCTTCAACTTTTTGTTTGGAGACTTTAGCACAACAAGTAACAGATCATGATTCTCATAATATTATTATTATTCTTCTTCAGCATGCTAATAATTTTATCTGTGATGCCATTTTTGATATTATCAGAGTTGATGTTAGGTTTATGTCTCTAGCTATTTTAGCTAGAAGAGCTTTATGGCTTAAAACTTGGAATGCTGATATGGCTTCTAAATCAACTCTACTTTCCATTATCTCAACTGTTACTGGTGGGAAAGGAACTTTTTTACCACAGGATAAAAAATCTAAGGGTAAAAACAGGGCTAATAATCGTTTTCGTTCCTTTCGTTTCAACAAAGAACAAAAGCCTGATCCTTCATCCTCAGGAGCAGTTTCAGTTTGGAAACCATCTCCAGTCTGGAATAAATCCAAGCCTTCTAGAAAGGCAAAGCCTGCTTCTAAGTCCACATGAAGGTGCGGCCCTCATTCCAGCTCAGCTGGTAGGGGGCAGTTTACGTTTTTTCAAAGAAATTTGGATCAATTCTGTTCACAATCTTTGGATTCAGAACATTGTTTCAGAAGGGTACAGAATTGGTTTCAAGATGAGACCTCCTGCAAAGAGATTTTCTTTCATGTAATTAGCAAGAGTCCATGAGCTAGTGACGTATGGGATATACATTCCTACCAGGAGGGGCAAAGTTTCCCAAACCTCAAAATGCCTATAAATACACCCCTCACCACACCCACAATTCAGTTTTACAAACTTTGCCTCCGATGGAGGTGGTGAAGTAAGTTTGTGCTAGATTCTACGTTGATATGCGCTCCGCAGCAAGTTGGAGCCCGGTTTTCCTCTCAGCGTGCAGTGAATGTCAGAGGGATGTGAGGAGAGTATTGCCTATTTGAATGCAGTGATCTCCTTCTACGGGGTCTATTTCATAGGTTCTCTGTTATCGGTCGTAGAGATTCATCTCTTACCTCCCTTTTCAGATCGACGATATACTCTTATATATACCATTACCTCTGCTGATTCTCGTTTCAGTACTGGTTTGGCTTTCTACAAACATGTAGATGAGTGTCCTGGGGTAAGTAAATCGTATTTTCTGTGACACTCTAAGCTATGGTTGGGCACTTTGTTTATAAAGTTCTAAATATATGTATTCAAACATTTATTTGCCTTGACTCAGAATGTTCAACTTTCCTTATTTTTCAGACAGTCAGTTTCATATTTGGGATAATGCATTTGAATTAATCATTTTTTTCTTACCTTCAAATTTGACACTTTTTTCCCTGTGGGCTGTTTGGCTCGCGGGGGCTGAAAATGCTTCATTTTATTGCGTCATTCTTGGCGCTGACTTTTTTGGCGCAAAAATTCTTTTCCGTTTCCGGCGTCATACGTGTCGCCGGAAGTTGCGTCATTTTTTTGACGTTATTTTGCGCCAAAGATGTCGGCGTTCCGGATGTGGCGTCATTTTGGCGCCAAAAGCATTTAGGCGCCAAATAATGTGGGCGTCTGATTTGGCGCTAAAAAATATGGGCGTCGCTTTTATCTCCACATTATTTAAGTCTCATTTTTTCATTGCTTCTGGTTGCTAGAAGCTTGTTTCTTGGCATTTTTTCCCATTTCTGAAACTGTCATTTAAGGAATTTGTTCAATTTTGCTTTATATGTTGTTTTTTTCTCTTACATATTGCAAGATGTCTCACGTTGCATCTGAGTCAGAAGATACTACAGGAAAATCGCTGTCTAGTGCTGGATCTACCAAAGCTAAGTGTATCTGCTGTAAACTTTTTGGTAGCTATTCCTCCGGCTGTTGTTTGTATTGATTGTCATGACAAACTTGTTAATGCAGATAATATTTCCTTTAGTAAAGTACCATTGCCTGTTGCAGTTCCTTCAACATCTAAGGTGCAGAATGTTCCTGATAACATAAGAGATTTTGTTTCTGAATCCATAAAGAAGGCTATGTCTGTTATTTCTCCTTCTGGTAAACGTAAAAAATCTTTTAAAACTTCTCTCCCTACAGATGAATTTTTAAATAAACATCATCATTCTGATTCTGATGACTCTTCTGGTTCAGAGGATTCTGTCTCAGAGGTTGATGCTGATAAATCTTCATATTTATTTAAAATGGAATTTATTCGTTCTTTACTTAAAGAAGTACTAATTGCTTTAGAAATAGAGGATTCTGGTCCTCTTGATACTAATTCTAAACGTTTGGATAAGGTATTTAAAGCTCCTGTGGTTATTCCAGAAGTTTTTCCTGTTCCTAATGCTATTTCTGCAGTAATTTCCAAAGAATGGGATAAATTGGGTAATTCATTTACTCCCTTCTAAACGTTTTAAGCAATTATATCCTGTGCCGTCTGACAGATTAGAATTTTGGGACAAAATCCCTAAAGTTGATGGGGCTATTTCTACCCTTGCTAAACGTACTACTATTCCTACGTCAGATGGTACTTCGTTTAAGGATCCTTTAGATAGGAAAATTGAATCCTTTCTAAGAAAAGCTTATCTGTGTTCAGGTAATCTTCTTAGACCTGCTATATCTTTGGCTGATGTTGCTGCAGCTTCAACTTTTTGGTTGGAAACTTTAGCGCAACAAGTAACACATCATGATTCTCATGATATTATTATTCTTCTTCAGCATGCTAATAATTTTATCTGTGATGCCATTTTTGATATTATCAGAGTTGATGTCAGGTTTATGTCTCTAGCTATTTTAGCTAGAAGAGCTTTATGGCTTAAAACCTGGAATGCTGATATGGCTTCTAAATCAACTCTACTCTCTATTTCTTTCCAGGGTAACAAATTATTTGGTTCTCAGTTGGATTCTATTATTTCAACTGTTACTGGTGGGAAAGGAACTTTTTTACCACAGGATAAAAAATCTAAAGGTAAAAACAGGGCTAATATTCGTTTTCGTTCCTTTCGTTTCAACAAAGAACAAAAAGCCTGATCCTTCATCCTCAGGAGCAGTTTCAGTTTGGAAACCATCTCCAGTCTGGAATAAATCCAAGCCAGCTAGAAAGGCAAAGCCTGCTTCTAAGTCCACATGAAGGTGCGGCCCTCATTCCAGCTCAGCTGGTAGGGGGCAGGTTACGTTTTTTCAAGGAAATTTGGATCAATTCTGTTCACAATATTTGGATTCAGAACATTGTTTCAGAAGGGTACAGAATTGGTTTCAAGATGAGACCTCCTGCAAAGAGATTTTTTCTTTCCCGTGTTCCAGTAAATCCAGTAAAAGCTCAAGCATTTCTGAAATGTGTTTCAGATCTAGAGTTGGCTGGAGTAATTATGCCAGTTCCAGTTCCGGAACAGGGGATGGGTTTTATTCAAATCTCTTCATTGTACCAAAGAAGGAGAATTCCTTCAGACCCGCTCTGGATCTAAAAATATTGAATCGTTATGTAAGGATACCAACGTTCAAGATGGTAACTGTAAGGACTATCTTGCCTTTTGTTCAGCAAGGGAATTATATGTCCACAATAGATTTACAGGATGCATATCTGCATATTCCGATTCATCCAGATCATTATCAGTTCCTGAGATTCTCTTTTCTGGACAAGCATTACCAGTTTTTGGCTCTGCCGTTTGGCCTAGCTACAGCTCCAAGAATTTTTACAAAGGTTCTCGGTGCCCTTCTGTCTGTAATCAGAGAACAGGGTATTGTGGTATTTCCTTATTTGGACGATATCTTGGTACTTGCTCAGTCTTTACATTTAGCAGAATCTCATACGAATCGACTTGTGTTGTTTCTTCAAGATCATGGTTGGAGGATCAATTTACCAAAAAGTTCATTGATTCCTCAGACAAGGGTAACCTTTCTGGGTTTCCAGATGGATTCAGTGTCCATGACTCTGTCTTTAACAGACAAGAGACGTCTAAAATTGATTGCAGCTTGTCGAAACCTTCAGTCACAATCATTCCCTTCGGTAGCTTTATGCATGGAAATTCTAGGTCTTATGACTGCTGCATCGGACGCGATCCCCTTTGCTCGTTTTCACATGCAACCTCTTCAGCTCTGTATGCTGAATCAATGGTGCAAGGATTACACAAAGATATCTCAATTAATATCTTTAAAACCGATTGTTCGACACTCTCTAACATGGTGGACAGATCACCATCGTTTAATTCAGGGGTCTTCTTTTGTGCTTCCGACCTGGACTGTAATTTCAACAGATGCAAGTCTCACAGGTTGGGGAGCTGTGTGGGGATCTCTGACGGCACAAGGAGTTTGGGAATCTCAGGAGGTGAGATTACCGATCAATATTTTGGAACTCCGTGCAATTTTCAGAGCTCTTCAGTTTTGGCCTCTTCTGAAGAGAGAATCGTTCATTTGTTTTCAGACAGACAATGTCACAACTGTGGCATACATCAATCATCAAGGAGGGACTCACAGTCCTCTGGCTATGAAAGAAGTATCTCGAATTTTGATTTGGGCGGAATCCAGCTCCTGTCTAATCTCTGCGGTTCATATCCCAGGTATAGACAATTGGGAAGCGGATTATCTCAGCCGCCAAACGTTGCATCCGGGCGAATGGTCTCTTCACCCAGAGGTATTTCTTCAGATTGTTCAAATGTGGGAACTTCCAGAAATAGATCTGATGGCGTCCCATCTAAACAAGAAACTTCCCAGGTATTTGTCCAGATCCCGGGATCCTCAGACGGAGGCAGTGGATGCATTATCACTTCCTTGGAAGTATCATCCTGCCTATATCTTTCCGCCTCTAGTTCTTCTTCCAAGAGTAATCTCCAAGATTCTGAAGGAATGCTCGTTTGTTCTGCTGGTAGCTCCGGCATGGCCTCACAGGTTTTGGTATGCGGATCTTGTCCGGATGGCCTCTTGCCAACCGTGGACTCTTCCGTTAAGACCAGACCTTCTGTCACAAGGTCCTTTTTTCCATCAGGATCTGAAATCCTTAAATTTAAAGGTATGGAGATTGAACGCTTGATTCTTGGTCAAAGAGGTTTCTCTGACTCTGTGATTAATACTATGTTACAGGCTCGTAAATCTGTATCCAGAGAGATATATTATAGAGTCTGGAAGACTTATATTTCTTTGTTGTCTTTCTCATCATTTTTCTTGGCATTCTTTTAGAATACCAAGAGTATTACAGTTTCTTCAGGATGGTTTAGATAAGGGTTTGTCTGCAAGTTCCTTGAAAGGACAAATCTCTGCTCTTTCTGTTCTTTTTCACAGAAAGATCGCTATTCTTCCTGATATTCATTGTTTTGTACAAGCTTTGGTTCGTATAAAGCCTGTCATTAAGTCAATTTCTCCTCCTTGGAGTTTGAATTTGGTTCTGGGGGCGCTTCAAGCTCCTCCATTTGAACCTATGCATTCTTTGGACATTAAATTACTTTCTTGGAAAGTTTTGTTCCTTTTGGCCATCTCTTCTGCCAGAAGAGTTTCTGAATTATCTGCTCTTTCTTGTGAGTCTCCTTTTCTGATTTTTCATCAGGATAAGGCGGTGTTGCGAACTTCTTTTGAATTTTTACCTAAAGTTGTGAATTCCAACAACATTAGTAGAGAAATTGTGGTTCCTTCATTATGTCCTAATCCTAAGAATTCTAAGGAGAAATCGTTGCATTCTTTGGATGTTGTTAGAGCTTTGAAATATTATGTTGAAGCTACTAAATCTTTCCGAAAGACTTCTAGTCTATTTGTTATCTTTTCCGGTTCTAGAAAAGGCCAGAAAGCTTCTGCCATTTCTTTGGCATCTTGGTTGAAATCTTTAATTCATCTTGCCTATGTTGAGTCGGGTAAAACTCCGCTCAGAAAATTACAGCTCATTCTACTAGGTCAGTTTCTACTTCCTGGGCGTTTAGGAATGATGCTTCGGTTGATCAGATTTGCAAAGCAGCAACTTGGTCCTCTTTGCATACTTTTACTAAATTCTACCATTTTGATGTATTTTCTTCTTCTGAAGCAGTTTTTGGTAGAAAGGTACTTCAGGCAGCGGTTTCAGTTTGAATCTTCTGCTTATGTTTTTCATTAAACTTTATTTTGGGTGTGGATTATTTTCAGCAGGAATTGGCTGTCTTTATTTTGTCCCTCCCTCTCTAGTGACTCTTGTGTGGAAAGATCCACATTTGGGTAGTCATTATCCCATACGTCACTAGCTCATGGACTCTTGCTAATTACATGAAAGAAAACATAATTTATGTAAGAACTTACCTGATAAATTCATTTCTTTCATATTAGCAAGAGTCCATGAGGCCCGCCCTTTTTTTGTGGTGGTTATGATTTTGTATAAAGCACAATTATTCCAATTCCTTATTTTATATGCTTTCGCACTTTTTTTTATCACCTCACTTCTTGGCTATTCGTTAAACTGAATTGTGGGTGTGGTGAGGGGTGTATTTATAGGCATTTTGAGGTTTGGGAAACTTTGCCCCTCCTGGTAGGAATGTATATCCCATACGTCACTAGCTCATGGACTCTTGCTAATATGAAAGAAATGAATTTATCAGGTAAGTTCTTACATAAATTATGTTTTTTCTTTCCCGTGTCCCAGTAAATCCAGTGAAAGCTCAAGCATTTCTGAATTGTGTTTCAGATCTAGAGTTGGCTGGAGTAATTATGCCAGTTCCAGTTCTGGAACAGGGGATGGGGTTTTATTCAAATCTCTTCATTGTACCAAAGAAGGAGAATTCCTTCAGACCAGTTCTGGATCTAAAAATATTGAATCTTTATGTAAGGATACCAACGTTCAAAATGGTAACTGTAAGGACTATCTTGCCTTTTGTTCAGCAAGGGCATTTTATGTCCACAATAGATTTACAGGATGCATATCTGCATATTCCGATTCATCCAGATCATTATCAGTTCCTGAGATTCTCTTTTCTGGACAAGCATTACCAGTTTGTGGCTCTGCCGTTTGGCCTAGCTACAGCTCCAAGAATTTTTACAAAGGTTCTCGGTGCCCTTCTGTCTGTAATCAGAGAACAGGGTATTGTGGTATTTCCTTATTTGGACGATATCTTGGTACTTGCTCAGTCTTTACATTTAGCAGAATCTCATACGAATCGACTTGTGTTGTTTCTTCAAGATCATGGTTGTAGGATCAATTCACCAAAAAGTTCATTGATTCCTCAGACAAAGGTAACCTTTCTGGGTTTCCAGATAGATTCAGTGTCCATGACTCTGTCTTTAACAGACAAGAGACGTCTAAAATTGATTTCAGCTTGTCGAAACCTTCAGTCACAATCATTCCCTTCGGTAGCCTTATGCATGGAAATTCTAGGTCTTATGACTGCTGCATCGGACGCGATCCCCTTTGCTCGTTTTCACATGCGACCTCTTCAGCTCTGTATGCTGAATCAATGGTGCAAGGATTACACAAAGATATCTCAATTAATATCTTTAAAACCGATTTACGACACTCTCTAACGTGGTGGACAGATCACCATCGTTTAATTCAGGGGGCTTCTTTTGTGCTTCCGACCTGGACTGTAATTTAAACAGATGCAAGTCTCACAGGTTGGGGAGCCGTGTGGGGATCTCTGACGGCACAAGGAGTTTGGGAATCTCAGGAGGTGAGATTACCGATCAATATTTTGGAACTCCGTGCAATTTTCAGAGCTCTTCAGTCTTGGCCTCTTCTGAAGAGAGAATCGTTCATTTGTTTTCAGACAGACAATGTCACTACTGTGGCATACATCAATCATCAAGGAGGGACTCACAGTCCTCTGGCTATGAAAGAAGTATCTCGAATTCTGGTTTGGGCGGAATCCAGCTCCTGTCTAATTTCTGCGGTTCATATCCCAGGTATAGACAATTGGGAAGCGGATTATCTCAGTCGCCAAACGTTGCATCCGGGCGAATGGTCTCTTCACCCAGGGGTATTTCTTCAGATTGTTCAAATGTGGGAGCTTCCAGAAATAGATCTGATGGCGTCTCATCTAAACAAAAACTTCCCAGGTATCTGTCCAGATCCCGGGATCCTCAGGTGGAAGCAGTGGATGCATTATCACTTCCTTGGAAGTATCATCCTGCTTATATCTTTCCGCCTCTAGTTCTTCTTCCAAGAGTAATCTCCAAGATTCTGAAGGAATGCTCGTTTGTTCTGCTGGTAGCTCCGGCATGGCCTCACAGGTTTTGGTATGCGGATCTTGTCCGGATGGCCTCTTGCCATCCGTGGACTCTTCCGCTACGACCAGACCTTCTGTCGCAAGGTCCTTTTTTCCATCAGGATCTCAAATCCTTAAATTTAAAGGTATGGAGATTGAACGCTTGATTCTTGGTCAAAGAGGTTTCTCTGACTCTGTGATTAATACTATGTTACAGGCTCGTAAATCTGTATCCAGAGAGATATATTATAGAGTCTGGAAGACTTATATTTCTTGGTGTCTTTCTCATCATTTTTCTTGGCATTCTTTTAGAATTCCGAGAATTTTACAGTTTCTTCAGGATGGTTTAGATAAAGGTTTATCCGCAAGTTCTTTGAAAGGACAAATCTCTGCTCTTTCTGTTCTTTTTCACAGAAAGATTGCTAATCTTCCTGATATTCTTTGTTTTGTACAAGCTTTGGTTCGTATAAAACCTGTCATTAAGTCAATTTCTCCTCCTTGGAGTTTGAATTTGGTTCTGGGGGTTCTTCAAGCTCCTCCGTTTGAACCTATGCATTCATTGGACATTAAATTACTTTCTTGGAAAGTTTTGTTCCTTTTGGCAATCTCTTCTGCCAGAAGAGTCTCTGAATTATCTGCTCTTTCTTGTGAGTCTCCTTTTCAGATTTTTCATCAGGATAAGGCAGTGTTGCGAACTTCTTTTGAATTTTTACCTAAAGTTGTGAATTCTAACAACATTAGTAGGGAAATTGTGGTTCCTTCATTATGTCCTAATCCTAAGAATTCTAAGGAGAAATCATTGCATTCTTTGGATGTTGTTAGAGCTTTGAAATATTATGTTGAAGCTACTAAGTCTTTCCGAAAGACTTCTAGTTTATTTGTTATCTTTTCTGGTTCTAGAAAAGGCCAGAAAGCTTCTGCCATTTCTTTGGCATCTTGGTTGATATCTTTAATTCATCTTGCCTATGTTGAGTCGAGTAAATCTCCGCCTCAAAGGATTACAGCTCATTCTACTAGGTCAGTTTCTACTTCCTGGGCGTTTAGGAATGAAGCTTCGATTGATCAGATTTGCAAAGCAGCAA
This sequence comes from Bombina bombina, assembly GCF_027579735.1. NCBI lineage: Eukaryota > Metazoa > Chordata > Amphibia > Anura > Bombinatoridae > Bombina > Bombina bombina. Next base: position 345,804,208 of record NC_069502.1, on the reverse strand, counting down.
CTTGGTCCTCTTTGCATACTTTTACTAAATTCTACCATTTTGATGTATTTTCTTCTTCTGAAGCAGTTTTTGGTAGAAAAGTACTTCAGGCAGCGGTTTCAGTTTGAATCTTCTGCTTATGTTTTTCATTAAACTTTATTTTGGGTGTGGATTATTTTCAGCAGGAATTGGCTGTCTTTATTTTATCCCTCCCTCTCTAGTGACTCTTGCGTGGAAAGATCCACATCTTGGGTAATCATTATCCCATACGTCACTAGCTCATGGACTCTTGCTAATTACATGAAAGAAAACATAATTTATGTAAGAACTTACCTGATAAATTCATTTCTTTCATATTAGCAAGAGTCCATGAGGCCCGCCCTTTTTTTGGGGTGGTTATGATTTTTGTATAAAGCACAATTATTCCAATTCCTTAATTTATATGCTTTCGCACTTTTTTCTTATCACCCCACTTCTTGGCTATTCATTAAACTGAATTGTGGGTGTTGTGAGGGGTGTATTTATAGGCATTTTGAGGTTTGGGAAACTTTGCCCCTCCTGGTAGGAATGTATATCCCATACGTCACTAGCTCATGGACTTTTGCTAATATGAAAGAAATGAATTTATCAGGTAAGTTCTTACATAAATTATGTTTTTTGGCGCAAAGTTGCGTATGTTATGACGCGAGTCTAGTTATTTCACTTTTTAACTTTGGCGGGAAAAATTTTTTCTATGCATTTGCGCCCATTCTTGGCGCCAAATTTTTTTTTTTTTTTTTTTAAACTTTATCAAACGAGGGTTACCATGTGGAGATATCTCTCCCATGAGTCACAGAAAATACAAAACCAATAATATGTTACAATTGCATGTTTCCATTGGGATACTGGGGTTACTTTGCTGCAAGTGCAGCTCTTATATTCAGCTTCTCTGTAGTTACGCCCAGAGTCTTTTCTCTTAAAGCAAAAGGAGTTTTCAATCTGTGTCTTGGGAGATAGTCTTTTTGCTGTAACTGTCCATGGTAGGCCCCTCTTTTCCCTTTTTTCTCTCTCCTTCCTCCCCTATACCTCCCCCCTCCCCTATCTAACTCTCTCAAATAATACAATGTTCAATAATAACAAAATAACAATAGTAATAGTCAGAACCAAGGTCAATCTCATCTCTTCATTGATCACGTTGAGACCTTTATAGTATACCATAGTTTAGGTCTCTTTCTCTCCCCTGGGCAGTAGCGAGAAGACAGACCTTATAATTGTGTGAGCAAATGTCCACTACCTCATCTTTCGTGTTTCTCTTCATATAAAAAATCCCATTTGCCTCTCAGGTGTTGTTCTAATAAGGCTTGTTGTTCTAATAAGGCTTCAGTGTTCCTGAGGGAGAATAAAAGCTGTGTTTGCATAGTGATTTGTAGAGTGCGTATGTAAGGTTCCCATTTTTTCATAAAGGGCCTAGTTCTCAACTGTACATCTCTTAGGGTGTCTGCTGCTTCGTATGTAACCTGTTTGTGCATACTTGTCTTAAGTTTGTGATAGTGTAGGGGTCCCTGGCTCAACCAATTTTGAATATGAGTTTCCTAGCTTATAGGACAATGTTTGTGATCACTTTTTTCAGGGAGTTAGGTGTCAAAGCTGGGGCCTCTAGGAATACTATCAGTTTGAGGGAAACCGTCACTTCAATGTGGAACATGGTTTTTATCCAGTATGCTATCATGCCCCCAGAAATTTCCGTATCATAGGGCAGTTCCACAGCAAGTGCAGCAAGTCTGCATCTGATGCTTTACATTTCTTACAGTGACCGTCTGCGTCTGGTCTCCATTTTTGAAGATTTGGATGGTATGTATGCTGCTTGCAACAGTCTGGTGTGTGATTCTCTAGCAGTCGCTGATAAAGTTGCTCTTCTTGCATATTGTATGCTGTGCTGTACCACGTCTGTTGTGATTTCAGTGTCTAGGGTGTTTGTCCATGTATCACTGATGTGTTTGACTGTGGCTACGTTTGTTGGTTTCATGTGTAGTTTGTAAGTTGGGGATATAGACGTACCACCCTGCGCTGTCTTATGTAGTAGTTTGTTTATGTCTGAGTTTTGGTCAGTAAGTTCTGTATGTAGCAGTAGGTCGTGGATGTAGTGTCCTCGCTTGTAGATACGCAAAGTGGTGTGTGCGGGGCAGGTCAATTGGGTTTGTAGTTCTTGAAAAGGTCTAACCTTCATATCTAACCCATTTATGAATTGGACACGGAGGTCAACCCCCTGGTCCCCCCATGTGGCAAACACTGGGGAATCAATCCCTGCGGGAATCCTGGATTACCTCTCAAAGGGAGGTATTTCGTGTAGTTAGGATTAAATAGAGATCTCTTGCACAGTTTCCACCAAGCACGGAGGGGTTGGAATAACAGTGGGTAGTTTTTAACTAACTTGAGTGTGTGTGTCGGTGCCATATGTGGGAGTGCTTGCAAGGACCATGGAGCTGTAACCTGTTGTTCAAGCTCTGGCAAGGTGAAGTGTCGTTTCTCTGTCAACCAGTCTAGTACATATTTAATTTGGGCTGCCTCGCAGTATGCTTCAAGGTTGGGGACAGCTAAACCCCCCGAGGTAACCTCTGCCATCAGTCTAGAAGAATTTATTTTGTGTTTTTCCCTGCCCATATGAAAGAAAGCATTGCTTTGTTAAGTGTCTGTAGATCCGCTTTATGGATGTTGTAAGGTACCATCTGAAACAAGTACAGGAGTTTCGGGAATATGATCATCTTGACGAGCGCGATCCTACCAGGTAGCGCTACCGGTAGTCTACCCCATCTGAGCAACATCTCCTGGAGTTCCTTTACTAGGGGATGATGGTTAAGATGGTACCACTCCCCGGGATTCCGAGATAGTTTGATTCCCAGGTATTTGAAGGAATGGGTGACTTGTTTAAAACTGTATGGTAGAGCGGTGCAGGGTGATCTCGGGAGCAGCCAAACAAGCTCCGATTTGTCGGTGTTTATTTTGTAGCCAGAGATCCGGCCGAACTGGTGTATAATTTGCATGATGTGGGGGATGTTTGTTTTTGGATTTTGTAGGTATAGGATCATGTCATCTGCAAAGAGAGATAGATGGCACTGGACTTTACCCACCCACAACCCCTCCGACTCTGCTCTAATCTTGATGGCTAGGGGTTCAATGGCAATGTCAAAAAGGAGGGGTGACAGTGGACATCCCTGTCTTGTTCCCCTACCCAGTCGGAAGGGGGGCGAGGGAGTTCCATTAATCAAGATTGAGGCATGGGGGTTCGCGTACAGGGATTTAATTGTATTTGCAAAAAGGCCTTTGATACCAAACCTATCTAGTGTACTAAAAAGATGGTCCCAGAAGACCATGTCAAAGGCCTTTTCCCTGTCTATAAGCAAAGCGCAGGCTTCCATGTCCTCGTCTCCACCCTCCCTGGTTTGGTTCCAAAAGTGGGTCAGTATAAATTGGAGCTTGCGAATGTTTAACACCGAGGATCTACCCTTCACGAACCCCGTCTGGTCTTGGTGTATCAGCGAGGGTAGGGCCACCGCGAGTCTATCTGCCAGGATTTTGGTTAGTAATTTGTAATCCTGATTTAACAGGGATATTGGGCGGTAGGATTGGGTAAGTAATTTGTCTCTGCCTTCCTTGGGAATCACACAGATGTTAGCTTCTGTGAAACGGGTAGAGATCTCTCCCTCCCCCTTCATGATTTTATTGAAGAGAGTGGTGAGAAAAATTTTTATATTAAGTCTCTCTGCTCTCATTTGATTCATAGAGGGCTAGGTTGCTTGATTTTGATTTTACTTTTGTATAAAAAAAAATTATCATAAGCATTTTTTCCCATTCCTGAAACTGCTATTTTGAGGAAATTGGATATTTTGTTTAAATGTTTTTTCTTTTCTGTTACATTTTGCAAGATGTCTCAGACTGATCCTGCCTCTGATGTTACTGTAGGAACTAAGCTGCTTGAATACAATTCTAGCAAAGCTAAGTGTGTATGTTGTAAATTAGCTGATCTTACTTCTTCAGCTCAAATATGTGGCACTTGTTATGAAAAATTATTACATGCTGATAATGTTTCTATAAGTACAAATACATCTACTGTTAAACCTTCATATTCTAATGTACATGATATTCCTGTAAATATAAAAGATTATATTGCTGCAGCCATAGAGAAGGCTATGACTGCTATTCTGCCTTCAAATAAACGTCTCTCCTAACTTCTCATAAATATGATGAAGTTTGTATTGATCGACAGCATACTAAAGTATCTTCTGCTGATGAGGATTTCTCTGGCTCAGAGGATCCTATTTCAGAGACTTAAATTGATAAATTAACCTTTCTTTTTAAGATTGAATATATTCAATTTTTATTAAGGAAGTATTGTTTACTTTGGGTATTGAGGAAATCTAGTCCTCTTGATAAACAAGAATAGCAAACGTTTTAATTCTGTTTTTAAAACTTCTGAGGTTACTCCTGAAGTTTTTCCTATTCCAGATGTTATCTCTCATATAACTACTAAGGAATGGTCTAAACTTTTTGCTTCTTTTAACCCTTCTTCTAGGTTTAAAAAGCTATATCCTTTACCTGTGGCTAATTTAGAGTTTTGGGGAAAAGTCCCTAAGTTTGATGGGGCTATTTCTACTCTTGCCAAACGTACTACTATTCCTATGGAAGATAGTACTTCCTTTATGGATCCTTTAGATGAGAATATTGAATCCTATCTTAAAAAAGCATACTGTATGTACATACTGGCTATATTCTTAGACCTGTCATTTCTATGACTGATGTTGCTGCTGCTTCAACTTTTTGGTTGGACAGTTTAGCTCAACAGTTAACAGATCCTGAATTATCTAGCATTGTTCTTTTACTTCAACATGCTAATCATTTTATTTGTGATGCTATATTTGATGATATTAAGATTGATATTAAATCTATGTCTTTAGCTATTCTTATTAGAAAAGCTTTATGGCTTAAATCTTGGAATGCTGATATGGTGTCTAAATCTAGATTACTATCTTTATAATTTCAGGGTAGTAATTTATTTGGTTCTCAATTGGATTCTATTATCTCCACTATCACCGGGGGGAGAGGGAGTTTTTTTTGCCCCAAGATAAGAAATCTAAAGTTAAATTTAAAGCTCCCAATAATTTTTGTTCCTTTCATCAGAATAGAGAAGAAATGACCACTCCTACCCTTAAGGCCTCTGACTCTAATTGGAGACCATCTCCAAATTGGAATAAATCCAAGCCTTATACAAAAAAACAAAATCCAGCCCCTAAGACTGCATGAAGTTGCGGCCCTCAAACCAGTTCAACTGGTGGGGGGGGGGGGGGCAGATTGAAATTATTTCAACACATTTGGACAGTTTCTGTTCCAAATCAGTGGATTCAGAATGTTGTTTCTCAGGGGTATCAAATAGGTTTCAGAATAAGACCTCCCATGAGAAGATTCTTTCTTTCTCATGTTCCAACAAACCCTGTGAAGGCTCAGGCTTTTTGGAAATGTGTTTCAGACCTAGAGCTTTTAGGGGTGATTGTTCCAGTTCCTCTGCAGGAACAGGGTTTGGGTTTTTATTCAAATCTATTCATTGTCCCAAAGAAAGAAAATTCGTTCAGACCAATTCTGGATCTGAAATTTTTAAATAGTTTTGTAAAAGTCCCAACTTTCAAGATGGTGACTGTAAGAACTATTCTGCCTTTTGTTCAGCAAGGTAATTTCATGTCCACAATAGACTTACAGGACGCTTATCTTCACATTCCAATTCATCCAGACAACTATTGTTTTCTGAGATTCTCTTTTCTAGACAAGCATTACCAATTTGTCGCTTCTTGCGTTTGGCCCAGCAACAGGTCCGAGAATCTTTTCAAAGGTTCTCGGTGCCCTTCTATCTGTAATCGGAGAGAAGGGTATTGCGATGTTTCCTTATTTGGACGATAGCTTGGTACTAGCTCAATCTTTTCATTTAGCAGAATCTCACACAAAACTAGTGTGGTTTCTTCAAAAACATGGTTGGAGGATCAATTTACAAAAGAGTTTCTTGATTCCTCAGACAAGGGTCACCTTTTTAGGTTTCCAGATAGATTCGGTGTCCATGACTCTTTCTCTGACAGTCAAGAGACGAATGAAGTTAGTTTTAGCTTGTCTAAACCTTCAGTCTCTATCATTCCCTTCAGTGGCTATGTGCATGGAAGTTTTAGGTATCATGACTGCAGCATCGGACGCGATCCCCTTTGCATTTTCATATGAGGCCTCTACAGTTTTGCATGTTGCACCAATGGTGCAGGGATTATACTCGGATATCCCAACTGATATACTTAAATCCCAACACTCAACTCTCTCTGACTTGGTGGTTAGACCATCATCTTATTGTTCAATGGGCATCATTTGTTTGTCCTACCTGGACTGTGATCACAACATATGCAAGTCTTACAGGTTGGGGAGCTGTCTGGGGGTCGCCGAGAGCACAGGGGGTTTGGAAACCTCAAGAGGTGAGGTTACCAATCAATATTTTAGAACTCCATACTATTTACAGAGCTCTTCAGGTGTGGCCTCTATTGAAGAGAGAACTTTACATTCATTTTCAAACAGACAGTATCACAACAGTGGCATATGGGTAGAATCCAACTCTTGTCTAATTTCTGTGATTCATATCCCAGGTATAGAAAATTGAGAAGCAGATTATCTACCAGAATTTCCATCTGGGGGACTGGTCTCTCCATCCAGATGTTTTTTCATCTTGTACAGATATGGGGTCTTCCAGAAATAGATCTGATGGCATCTCGTCTAAACAAGAAGCTTCCCAGATACCTTTCCAGGTTCAGGGATCCTCAGGTGGAGATGGTGGATGCCTTAGCAGTTCCTTGGTTTTACAAACCTGCGTATATTTTTCCGCCTCTGGTTCTTCTTCCAAGGGTGATCTCCAAGATCATAATAAAAAAAAATCTCATGTGTTTCTGATAGCACCAGCATGGCCTCACAGGTTTTGGTATGCAGATCGTGTTCGGATGTCTAGTTGCCAGCCTTAGTAACTTCCTTTAAGGCCAGACCTTCTGTTTCAAAGGCCGTTTTTCCATAAGGATATCAAATCTCTACATTTGAAGGCATGGAAATTGAACGCTTAGTACTTAGTCATAGAGGTTTCTCTGACTCAGTGATTAGCACTATGATACAGGTTCATAAGTCTGTTTCAAGGAAAATTTATCATCGGGTTTGGAAAACCTATATATCATGGTGTTCCACTCATAATTATTCTTTGCATTTTTTCAGAATTCCTAGGATTTTACAGTTTATTCCGGATGGTTTGGATAAGGGTTTGTCTGCAAATACTTTGAAAGGACAAATTTCTCCTTTTTCTGTCTTATTTCCTGATGTTCACAGTTTTGTTCAGGCTTTGATTCGTATCAAACTTGTTATTAAATGTAGTTCTCCTCCTTGGTATCTCAGTTTGGTTTTGAAGATTTTACAGACTCCTCCTTTTGAGCCTATGCATTCTGTAGATATTAAATTACTTTCTTGGAAAGTGTTATTTCTTTTTGCTATCTCTTCTGCTAGAAGAGTTTCTGAATTGTCTGCTCTCTCTTGTGAGTCTCCATATCTGATTTGCCATCAAGATAAAGCTGTTTTGCAGACTTCATTTAAATTTTTGCCTAAAGTTGTGAATTCTAACAACATCAATAGGGAAATTGTTGTTCCTTCTTTGTGTCCTAATCCTAAGAATACTCTTGAAAGATCTTTACATTCTTTGGATGTGGTAAGAGCTTTGAAATATTATGTTGAGGCTACTAAAGATTTCAGAAAGACTTCTAGTCTATTTTATTATTTTTTCTGGCTCCAAGAAAGCCTCTGCCATTTGTCTGGCATCTTGGTTGAAACTTTTGATTCACAAAGCTTATTTGGAGGTGGGGCAGTCTCTGTCTCAAAGAATTACAACTCATTCTACTAGATCAGTTGCCATTTCTTGGGCTTTCAAGAATGAAGATTCAGTTAATCAAATTTGCAAAGCAGCAACTTGGTCTTCTTTGCATACTTTTACTAAATTTTACCATTTTGATGTGGTTGCTTCCTCGGAAGCAGCCTTTGGTAGAAATGTTCATCAGGCAGTTGTCTCAGTTTGATTCTAGTGCCTTTGAATTGATTTTTTTTTAATTTTTAAAGAAAACTTAATTATATTTTTGGATTTAATTTCTCAGCGGATTTAGCTGTTGTTATTGTATCCCTCCCTCTCTTGACTCGTGAATTTCCACATCTTGGGTATTATATCCCATACGTCACTAGCTCATGGACTCTTGCCACTTACATGAAAGAAAACATCATTTATGTAAGAACTTACCTGATAAATTCATTTCTTTCATAGTGGCAAGAGTCCATGAGACCCACCCTATTTTTGGTGGTTTGGATTTTTTGTATAAAAGCACTTTATTTTTTCCAGTTCCTCTTTTTGATGCTTTTTACTCCTCCTTTTACACCTCACTTCTTGACTACACGTTAAACTAAGGTATATGTGAGGTAGGAGGTGTATTTATAGGCATTTTGAGGTTTGGGAAACTTTGCCCCCTCCTGGTAGGAATGTATATCCCATACGTCACAAGCTCATGGACTCTTGCCACTATGAAAGAAATTAATTTATCAGGTTAGTTCTTACATAAATTATGTTTTTTTGTATGGATTTAATTTTTCAGCGGAAAAAGCTGTTATTTTATCCCTCTCTTTCTAGTCACTCTTCTGTGGTCCCCAACATCTTGGGTATTTCTATCCCATACGTCACTAGCTCATGGACTCTTGCCAATTACATGAAAGAAAACATAATTTATGTAAGAACATACCTGATAAATTCATTTCTTTCATATTGGCAAGAGTCCATGAGACCCATCCTTTTTTTTTTTTTTTGTATAAAAGCACTAGGGATGCACCGATACCGATACCAAGTATTTGCATGAGTACTTGTACTCGTGCAAATGCACTGATACTTAAACCGATACCTCCACTTCCTACCCATATGCTATCTTGTGGTGTTTTTTCAAACTGCATGTTCCCATTTCATTTTAAACTGGAGTGGAGACTAAAATAAAAATTGTTTACTACTGTTCTGCCAATACAAATTGCTGTTATTTGTATTATTGTAGGAGAGATCACTGTGCCTTCATTCAGACAAACCCCTGAAGTACTGGGCAGTTAATAAACAAATTTCCAGCTCTGGCTAAAATGGCCCAAAAATATCTTTCTGCCCCATGCAGTAGTGTGGAAAGAGAAAGACTGTTCAACTTAGAGTCGGACCTCCATACAAATGCCAGATTGATGTTATATAACAGCCCTACAACCCAATTGCATCACCCCTTTAACCCCTTAGTGACCAGGCCACTTTTCAATTTGTTGACCATCTGGGACCAAGGCTATTTTTGCATTTCTGCGATGTTTGTGTTTAACTGTTATTTACCTCTTACTCATTTACTGTACCCACACATATTATATACCGTTTTTCTCGCCATTAAATGGACTTTCTAAAGATACCATTATTTTCATCATATCTTATAATTTACTATAAAAAAATTATAAAATATTAGGAAAAAATGAAAAGAAAACACACACTTTTTCTAACTTTGAGCCCCAAAATCTCTAACACATCTACAACCACCATAAAATACCAATGCTAAACAGTTTCTAAATTTTGTCTTGAGTTTAGAAATACCCAATGTTTACATGTTCTTTGCTTTTTTTGCAAGTTATAGGGCAATAAGTACAAGTAGCACTTTGCTATTTCCAAACCATGTTTTTTCAAATTGGCGATAGTTACATTGTAACACCAATATCTGTCAGGAATCCCTGAATAACCCTTCAAATGTATATATTTTTTAAAAGAATACAACCTAAGGTATTAAACTTGGGGTATTTTGACTTTTTTCATGCAACCATTTTACCACCAATCTATGCCAAAGTTTGGGGGGGGGAAAAAAAATAATTTGATTTTTTGACAAATAGCAATTTAAGAATACATTTACTGATAAAATGGTAAGGGTTATTGCCAAATAACACCCTAATATGTCTTCAGTAGCATCTCCTGGGTACAGTGATACCACCCATGTATAGGTGTGTCGGGTTCTCTGTGGGCTAAAAGCCCTTATTTTTAGAGAGCGCATTCCAGTTTTTTAAACTTGGAATTTTCACATCGGTCATCATGCGCCCATGTCCTATTTGGGACATTTCTGAAGCTGGCCAATGGAATTTACCCCCATCAAACCATATATTTTTGAAAAGTAGACACCCTAGGGTATTTCAAATGCTGGTATTTTAACACTTTCCATGCACTAATTCAACCACTAGTCTTTGCCAAACTTTTGGGTAGTCATTTTTTTGTGTTATTTTTCAGACACATTGTACTTTAGGCATGTATTTTCAGTTCCTGTTATGTGTTACTGCCAAAAACCACCTCAATATGTGTTCAACAATATCTCCTGAGTACAGTGATACCACCTATGTATAGGTGTGTCGGGTTCTCTGGGGGCTAAATGGCCTTATTTTTAGGTAGCACATTCCATTTTTTCAACTTGGAATTTTCACATTGGTCATCATGCACCCATGTCCTATTTGGGACATTTCTGAAGCTGGCCAATGGAGTTTACCCCCATCAAACCATATATTTTTGAAAAGAAGACACCCTAGGGTTTTTCAAATGCTGATATTTTAACACTTTCCATGCACTAATTCAACCACCAGTCTTTGTCAAACTTTTGGGTAGTCATTTTTTTGTGTTATTTTTCACACACATTGTACTTTAGGCATGTATTTTCAGTTCCTGTTATGTGTTACTGCCAAAAAAACACCTCAATATGTGTTCAACAACCTCTCCTGAGTACAGTGATACCACCCATGTATAGGTGTGTTGGGTTCTCTGGGGGCTAAAAGGCCTTATTTTTAGGAAGCCCATTCCATTTTTTCCACTTTGAATTTTCACATCCCATGCACCCATGTCCTATATTAAGACATTTCTGAAGCCGGCCAATGTAATTTACCTCAATCAAACCATATATTTTTGAAAAGTAGACTTCCTAGGGTATTTCAAATGCAGGTATTTTAACACTTTCCATGCACTAATTTAACCACTAGTCTTTGTCAAACTATTGGGCATTCATATTTTTGTGTTATTGTTCACATACATTGTACTTTAGACATGGATTCACAGCTCCTGTTATGTGTTACTACCAAAGAAGACACCAATATGTGGGTCACCAACATCTCCTGAGTCAGTGATACCACCTATGCATAGGTTTGGTGGCTTGTTTGGGGGGGTGCAATGCCAAATGTCTGACATGCGTTTGTGATTTTTTTTCACATTTAACATATTTTCTTTGCCTATCGTCTTTTTGGGGGGTCTTTTAACATACCCCAATTTATTTGTTTTCCATGAATGTGCATATATTTGAAAAGTTGACACCCCCAAGGTATTGTATATGGTGTGCTTTGATGCCTTTGAAGCAACCGTTTTAGCCCAAAAAATTGGAGAAAGTGTATGGTGGTTATTTTTCAATTTTCGTTTTTACAGACACATTGCTTTTTGACTATGATTTAGGAGAGACTGTTGTAAGTTATTGCAAAAGAATACTTCAGGTTGTTTTCTGCAAGGCACACTGAGTACACCTATGCCCCCCATGCACAGGTTTGCCAGGATTTTGGGAAGGTTATGTTACAATTTTATGACTTGTGATTTTAGTTATTAACAATGAGAGTATTTCTTCTGATAGGCCTATCTTTAGTTTGTGGCCTATTGCATACCCCACTTTTATTTATTGCCATGAAAGTGTATATTTTTTAAATGTTGACACCCCAAGGTATTGTATATGGTGTGCTTTGATGCCTTTGAAGCAACCGTTTTAGCCCAAAAAATTGGAGAAAGTGTATGGTGGTTATTTTTCAATTTTCATTTTTACAGACACATTGCTTTTTGACTATGATTTAGGAGAGACTGTTGTAAGTTATTGCAAAAGAATACTTCAGGTTGTTTTCTGCAAGGCACCCTGAGTACACCTATGCCCCCCATGCATAGGTTTGCCAGGATTTTGGGAAGGTTATGTTACAAATTTATGACTTGTGATTTTAGTTATTAACAATGAGAGTATTTCTTCTGATAGGCCTATCTTTAGTTTGTGGCCTATCGCATACCCCACTTTTATTTATTGCCATGAAAGTGTATATTTTTTAAATGTTGACACCCCAAGGTATTGTATATGGTGTGCTTTGATGCCTTTGAAACAACCGTTTTAGCCCAAAAAATTGGAGAAAGTGTATGGTGGTAATTTTTCAATTTTCATTTTAACAGACACATTGCTTTTTGACTATGATTTAGGAGAGACTGTTGTAAGTTATTACAAAAACATACTTCAGGTTGTTTTTTGCAAGGCACCCTGAGAACACCTATGTCCCCCATGCATAGGTTTGACAGGGGTTTTGGTTAAAAAAAAATAACAGGCCCAATTTTAGAAAAAAATAGAGTAGTCAAATGTAAAAATCTGGCACAGTAAAAGTAAAAAAAAAAAAACAACCCATCTAACAGTAAACATAACCAAAAAAAAAAAATATATATATATATATATATAACACCAAATGTATTTATTTTTTTTAAAAATTGACCATTGTATGGTACCACTTGAAGTAGTCCCCAATGCAGAGTGCAGGCTGTCCAGGGCAATCAGGACAGTGATATATGGTGTCCCCTTCTCTTCCCCCTCTTGGTACAGACTCCTGCATTTTTTTTTGTGGTTTCTGCTTTGCGGCAGTAGGGGGGATTTTAAAAATAAAATGAGTAGCCCCAACTCTGCTCTCTCCCATCACCGCCCGGGGAGCAGGTGCATCATGGTACAAAATCCCAGTAATAATCTGGAGCTGAAACTGTAAAAACATAATTTATGTAAGAACTTACCTGATAAATTCATTTCTTTCATATTAGCAAGAGTCCATGAGCTAGTGACGTATGGGATATACATTCCTACCAGGAGGGGCAAAGTTTCCCAAACCTTAAAATGCCTACAAATACACCCCCTCACCACACCCACAATTCAGTTTAACGAATAGCCAAGAAGTGGGGTGATAAGAAAAAAGTGCGAAAGCATATAAAATAAGGAATTGGAATAATTGTGCTTTATACAAAAAAATCATAACCACCACAAAAAAGGGCGGGCCTCATGGACTCTTGCTAATATGAAAGAAATGAATTTATCAGGTAAGTTCTTACATAAATTATGTTTTCTTTCATGTAATTAGCAAGAGTCCATGAGCTAGTGACGTATGGGATAATGACTACCCAAGATGTGGATCTTTCCACGCAAGAGTCACTAGAGAGGGAGGGATAAAATAAAGACAGCCAATTCCTGCTGAAAATAATCCACACCCAAAATAAAGTTTAATGAAAAACATAAACAGAAGATTCAAACTGAAACCGCTGCCTGAAGTACTTTTCTACCAAAAACTGCTTCAGAAGAAGAAAATACATAAAAATGGTAGAATTTAGTAAAAGTATGCAAAGAGGACCAAGTTGCTGCTTTGCAAATCTGATCAACCGAAGCTTCATTCTTAAACGCCCAGGAAGTAGAAACTGACCTAGTAGAATGAGCTGTAATCCTTTGAGGCGGAGTTTTACCCGACTCGACATAGGCATGATGAATTAAAGATTTCAACCAAGATGCCAAAGAAACGGCAGAAGCTTTCTGGCCTTTTTCTAGAACCGGAAAAGATAACAAATAGACTAGAAGTCTTTCGGAAAGACTTAGTAGCTTCAACATAATATTTCAAAGCTCTAACAACATCCAAAGAATGCAACGATTTCTCCTTAGAATTCTTAGGATTAGGACATAATGAGGGAACCACAATTTCTCTACTAATGTTGTTGGAATTCACAACCTTAGGTAAAAATTCAAAAGAAGTTCGCAACACCGCCTTATCCTGATGAAAAATCAGAAAAGGAGACTCACAAGAAAGAGCAGATAATTCAGAGACTCTTCTGGCAGAAGAGATCACCAAAAGGAACAAAACTTTCCAAGAAAGTAATTTAATGTCCAATGAATGCATGGGTTCAAAAGGAGGAGCTTGAAGAGCCCCCAGAACCAAATTCAAACTCCAAGGAGGAGAAATTGACTTAATGACAGGTTTTATACGAACCAAAGCTTGTACAAAACAATGAATATCAGGAAGATTAGCAATCTTTCTGTGAAAAAGAACAGAAAGAGCAGAGATTTGTCCTTTCAAAGAACTTGCGGATAAACCTTTATCTAAACCATCCTGAAGAAACTGTAAAATTCTCGGAATTCTAAAAGAATGCCAAGAAAAATGATGAGAAAGACAACAAGAAATATAAGTCTTCCAGACTCTATAATATATCTCTTTAGATACAGATTTACGAGCCTGTAACATAGTATTAATCACAGAGTCAGAGAAACCTCTTTGACCAAGAATCAAGTGTTCAATCTCCATACCTTTAAATTTAAGGATTTGAGATCCTGATGGAAAAAAAGGACCTTGCGACAGAAGGTCTGGTCTTAGCGGAAGAGTCCACGGATGGCAAGAGGCCATCCGGACAAGATCCGCATACCAAAACCTGTGAGGCCATGCCGGAGCTACCAGCAGAACAAACGAGCATTCCTTCAGAATCTTGGAGATTACTCTTGGAAGAAGAACTAGAGGCGGGAAAGATATAGGCAGGATGATACTTCCAAGGAAAGTGATAATGCATCCACTGCTTCCGCCTGAGGATCCCGGGATCTGGACAGATACCTGGGAAGTTTCTTGTTTAGATGAGACGCCATCAGATCTATTTCTGGAAGCCCCCACATTTGAACAATCTGAAGAAATACCTCTGGCTGAAGAGACCATTCGCCCGGATGCAACGTTTGGCGACTGAGATAATCCGCTTCCCAATTGTCTATACCTGGGATATGAACCGCAGAGATTAGACAGGAGCTGGATTCCGCCCAAACCAGAATTCGAGATACTTCTTTCATAGCCAGAGGACTGTGAGTCCCTCCTTGATGATTGATGTATGCCACAGTTGTGACATTGTCTGTCTGAAAACAAATGAACGATTCTCTCTTCAGAAGAGGCCAAGACTGAAGAGCTCTGAAAATTGCACGTAGTTCCAAAATATTGATCGGTAATCTCACCTCCTGAGATTCCCAAACTCCTTGTGCCGTCAGAGATCCCCACACAGCTCCCCAACCTGTAAGACTTGCATCTGTTGAAATTACAGTCCAGGTCGGAAGAACAAAAGAAGCCCCCTGAATTAAACAATGGTGATCTGTCCACCACATTAGAGAGTGTCGTACAATCGGTTTTAAAGATATTAATTGAGATATCTTTGTGTAATCCCTGCACCATTGATTCAGCATACAGAGCTGAAGAGGTCGCATGTGAAAACGAGCAAAGGGGATCGCGTCCGATGCAGCAGTCATAAGACCTAGAATTTCCATGCATAAGGCTACCGAAGGGAATGATTGTGACTGAAGGTTTCGACAAGCTGAAATCAATTTTAGACGTCTCTTGTCTGTCAAAGACAGAGTCATGGACACTGAATCTATCTGGAAACCCAGAAAGGTTACCTTGTTCTGAGGAGTCAATGAACTTTTTAGTGAATTGATCCTCCAACCATGATCTTGAAGAAACAACACAAGTCGATTCGTATGAGATTCTGCTAAATGTAAAGACTGAGCAAGTACCAAGATATCGTCCAAATAAGGAAATACCACAATACCCTGTTCTCTGATTACAGACAGAAGGGCACCGAGAACCTTTGTAAAAATTCTTGGAGCTGTAGCTAGGCCAAACGGCAGAGCCACAAACTGGTAATGCTTGTCCAGAAAAGAGAATCTCAGGAACTGATAATGATCTGGATGAATCGGAATATGCAGATATGCATCCTGTAAATCTATTGTGGACATATAATGCCCTTGCTGAACAAAAAGGCAAGATAGTCCTTACAGTTACCATTTTGAACGTTGGTATCCTTACATAACGATTCAATATTTTTAGATCCAGAACTGGTCTGAAGGAATTCTCCTTCTTTGGTACAATGAAGAGATTCGAATAAAACCCCAGTCCCTGTTCCAGAACTGGAACTGGCATAATTACTCCAGCCAACACTAGATCTGAAACACATTTCAGAAATGCTTGAGCTTTCACAGGATTTACTGGGACACGGGAAAGAAAAAATCTCTTTACAGGAGGTCTTATCTTGAAACCAATTCTGTACCCTTCTGAAACAATGTTCTGAATCCAAAGATTGTGAACAGATTTGATCCAAATGTTTTTGAAAAAACGTAACCTGCCCCCTACCAGCTGAGCTGGAATGAGGGCCGCACCTTCAAGCTGGCTTTGCTTTTCTAGAAGGCTTGGATTTATTCCAGACTGGAGATGGTTTCCAAACTGAAACTGCTCCTGAGGATGAAGGATCAGGCTTTTGTTCTTTGTTGAAACGAAAGGAACGAAAATGATTATTAGCCCTGTTTTTACCCTTAGATTTTTTATCCTGTGGTAAAAAAGTTCCTTTCCCACCAGTAACAGTTGAGATAATAGAACCAAATAATTTGTTACCCTGGAAAGAAATGGAAAGTAGAGTCGATTTAGAAGACATATCAGCATTCCAAGTTTTTAGCCATAAAGCTCTTCTAGCTAAAATAGCTAGAGACATAAACCTGACATCAACTCTGATAATATCAAAAATGGCATCACAGATAAAATTATTAGCATGTTGAAGAAGAATAATAATATTATGAGAATCATGATCTGTTACTTGTTGCGCTAAAGTTTCCAACCAAAAAGTTGAAGCTGCAGCAACATCAGCCAATGATATAGCAGGTCTAAGAAGATTACCTGAACACAGATAAGCTTTTCTTAGAAAGGATTCAATTTTCCTATCTAAAGGATCCTTAAAGGAAGTACCATCTGACGTAGGAATAGTAGTACGTTTAGCAAGGGTAGAAATAGCCCCATCAACCTTAGGGATTTTGTCCCAAAATTCTAATCTGTCAGACGGCACAGGATATAATTGCTTAAAACGTTTAGAAGGAGTAAATGAATTACCCAATTTATCCCATTCTCTGGAAATTACTTCAGAAATAGCACCAGGAACAGGAAAAACTTCTGGAATAACCACAGGAGATTTAAAGACCTTATCTAAACGTTTAGAATTAGTATCAAGAGGACCAGAATCCTCAATTTCTAAAGCAATTAGTACTTCTTTAAGTAAAGAACGAATAAATTCCATTTTAAATAAATATGAAGATTTATCAGCATCAACCTCTGAGACAGAATCCTCTGAACCAGAAGAGTCATTAGAATCAGAATGATGATGTTCATTTAAAAATTCATCTGTATAAAGAGAAGTTTTAAAAGATTTTTTATGTTTACTAGAAGGAGGAATAACAGACATAGCCTTCTTGATGGATTCAGAAACAAAATCTCTTATGTTATCAGGAACATTCTGAACATTAGATGTTGATGGAACTGCAACAGGTAATGGTACATTACTAAAGGAAATATTATCTGCATTAACAAGTTTGTCATGACAATTAATACAAACAACAGCTGGAGGAATAGCTACCAAAAGTTTTCAGCAGATACACTTAGCTTTGGTAATTCCAGCACCAGACAGCGATTTTCCTGAAGTATCTTCTGACTCAGATGCAACGTGAGACATCTTGCAATATGTAAGAGAAAAAACAACATATAAAGCAAAATTGATCAAATTTCTTAAATGACAGTTTCAGGAATGGGAAAAAATGCCAATGAACAAGCTTCTAGCAACCAGAAGCAAAGAAAAATGACTTAAATAATGTGGAGACAAAAGCGACGCCCAAAAATGACGCCACGTCCGGAACGCCGACATTTTTGGCGCAAAAGAACGTCAAAAATGACGCAACTTCCGGCGACACGTATGACGCCGGAAACAGAAAAGATTTTTTGCGCTAAAAAAGTCTGCGCCAAGAATGACGCAATAAAATGAAGCATTTTCTGCCCCCGCGAGCCTAACAGCCCACAGGGAAAAAAGTCAAATTTTTAAGGTAAGAAAAATAATTGATTCAAGTGCATTATCCCAAAATATGAAACTGACTGTCTGAAAATAAGGAATGTTGAACATCCTGAGTCAAGGCAAATAAATGTTTGAATACATATATTTAGAACTTTATAAAAAAGTGCCCAACCATAGCTTAGAGTGTCACAGAAAATAAGACTTACTTACCCCAGGACACTCATCTACATGTTTGTAGAAAGCCAAACCAGTACTGAAACGAAAATCAGCAGAGGTAATGGTATATATATAAGAGTATATCGTCGATCTGAAAAGGGAGGTAAGAGATGAATCTCTACGACCGATAACAGAGAACCTATGAAATAGACCCCGTAGAAGGAGATCACTGCATTCAAAATAGGCAATACTCTCCTCACATCCCTCTGACATTCACTGCACGCTGAGAGGAAAACCGGGCTCCAACCTGCTGCGGAGCGCATATCAACGTAGAATCTAGCACAAACTTACTTCACCACCTCCATAGGAGGCAAAGTTTGTAAAACTGAATTGTGGGTGTGGTGAGGGGTGTATTTATAGGCATTTTAAGGTTTGGGAAACTTTGCCCCTCCTGGTAGGATGTATATCCCATACGTCACTAGCTCATGGACTCTTGCTAATTACATGAAAGAAAAAGTTTTTTTAACTCTGGGGTTTGCTTTTTTGAACAACAAAAAAGCGTTGTGGGTTGCAATCTGCATTAGGTAAATTGCAACCTTTTTGTACCAGGCCCTTGTCTTCCACATAATTAGGTAGGGCTGCAGCAGCTGATCAGCCAGATCAACCCCACCCATATGCCGGTTATAAGACTTGATGCACACTGGCTTCCTTATGATCTCAGCTCTGCCACGTACAGAAACCGCCACCGTCCTCTCTGTGTGGATGGTGGTAAGAAGGTATACATCCTTCTTGTCTCTGTACTTAAGTGCCAACAGCTCCTCTTGGCGCAGAGCTGAGGTCTCCCCCCTTCGTAGCCGGGTGCGTACAAGTTGTCCTGGGAACCCTGCGCGGTTCTTTTTAATTGTACCGCAAGCTACTGTATCAAAGCAATACAGTAGCTTGAACAAAAGGACACTTGTATAAAAATTGTCTAAGTACAAGTGATACCCTTTGTTCATTAGGGGTAATATCAGGTCCCAAACAATCTTGCCAGTGGTTCCCATATGTTCTGGGCAACCTGGAGGGTCAAGGTGGCTATCCTTTCCCTCATACACCCGGAAGGCCTGAGTATACCCAGTCTCGCTGTCACAGAGCTTATACACCTTTACCCCATATCTGGAGCGTTTGGAAGGAATATACTGCTTGAATCCCAGCCTTCCCTTATACTTCATTAGGGATTCATCAACGCATATATTCCTTCCAGGTGTATAAGCCTCTGCAAACCTGGCAGAAAAGTGGGTTATCAGGGGGCGGATTTTATACAGCCTGTCAAATTGGGGATGCTCCCTAGGGGGGCACAGGCTGTTGTCGCTGAAGTGCATGAAATGCAGAATCATTTCATACCTCTTCCTCGACATAGTCTGGGAGAAAATGGGGGTAGAGCAGATGGGGCTACTACTCCAGTAGGAGCGAATGGAGGGTTTCTTTATGATGCCCATCAGCATAGTCAATGCCCAGAATTTTTTGAATTCTGGCACATTGATGAGGGCCCATTGCTGCTTTGCCAAATATGTTCCAGGCTTTGCAGCACGGAACTGATGGGCATATAAATTAGTTTGGGCGACAATGTTCCCCAATATATCATCGCCTAGAAACACTTCCAGAAACTGCTGGGGGCTAAAACCTGCCACATCTATATTTATGCCAGCATTTGCTGTGAAGGGTGGGATATCTGGCCTCTGGAGATGAGGCGTTACCCACTCTTCAGCAGCAATGGCAGCAACACGCCTCCTTCTGGCAGGGGGGCTAGCAGGGGGGCTGGCAGGGGGGCTAGCAGCCACAGATACATCACTATCAGTTGAGACTGCATCTAGTGATGTATCTGAGCACATGGCAGGGTCAAAATTGGGGTCTGAGTCAGAAATAGAGGCATCTGACTCTGACGCAAGGATGGCATACGCCTCCTCAGCACTATATCTTTTCTGTGACATTTTTTTATCTGTCACAGAAAACAAATACTAAAAAAAATTAAATTAACTAAATTAATTAACTAAATTAACTAGCAAAAAAGTACAGCTATGCTACTGCCAGTGATTTATAGCGATCACTGGCAAGCTAGGGGTTAATGGCTCTGAAAATTAAATTAAATTAACTAAATTAATTAACTAAATTAACTAGAAAAAAAGTACAGCTATGCTACTGCCAGTGATTTATAGCGATCACTGGCAAGCTAGGGGTTAATGGCTCTGAAAATTAAATTAAATTAACTAAATGTTTCTGAAAAGAGCCTTTGGGTTTTTAAAAAAATTACAACAATAAAATTAACCCCTAAAAAAATGCACAGACAGCAAAAAAGTACAGCTATGCAACTGCCAGTGATTTATAGAGATCACTGGCAAGCTAGGGGTTAATGGCTCTGAAAATTAAATTAAATTAACTAAATTAATTAACTAAATTAACTAGCAAAAAAGTACAGCTATGCTACTGCCAGTGATTTATAGCGATCACTGGCAAGCTAGGGGTTAATGGCTCTGAAAATTAAATTAAATTAACTAAATGTTTCTGAAAAGAGCCTTTGGGTTTTTTAAAAATTACAACAACAAAATTAACCCCTAAAAAATGCACAGACAGCAAAAAAGTACAGCTATGCAACTGCCAGTGATTTATAGCGATCACTGGCAAGCTAGGGGTTAATGGCTCTGAAAATTAAATTAAATTAACTAAATGTTTCTGATAAGAGCCTTTGGGTTTTTAAAAAATTACAACAACAAAATTAACCCCTAAAAAAATGCACAGACAGCAAAAAAGTACAGCTATGCAACTGCCAGTGATTTATAGCGATCACTGGCAAGCTAGGGGTTAATGGCTCTGAAAATTAAATTAACTAAATGTTTCTGAAAAGAGCCTTTGGGTTTTTTAAAAATTACAACAACAAAATTAACCCCTAAAAAAATGCACAGACAGCAAAAAAGTACAGCTATGCAACTGCCAGTGATTTATAGCGATCACTGGCAAGCTAGGGGTTAATGGCTCTGAAAATTAAATTATCTAAATGTTTCTGAAAAGAGCCTTTGGGTTTTTAAAAAATTACAACAAAATTAACCCCTAAAAAAATGCACAGACAGCAAAATGCAGCAAAAAAAAGTGCACCTATGCTACTGCCAGTGATATATAGTGATCACTGGCAAGCTAGGGGTTAATGGCTCTGAAAAGAGCCTTTGGTTCTATATTTTTTAACAAATAAAAGAAATAAATCTCTCTCTCTGCTAAATACAGGTCTCTCTCTCTCTCCAACAAATGGCAAGTGAGGAGAGGGAGGGAGATCCACACTGATCATAGTCAATATTTACAAATATTGACATGATCAGACAAATGGGGTATTTTATTATTTTTTTTTTAGGGTGGGAGGCTCAGATTGGGTGACCCTAGCTTGCCCCTATGATGATGCAGGCTAGGGACACCCCCAGAGGCCCCATGATGCACTGGGCATTGCCATCTTGGATGCCTAGTGAAGGGGGAGGGGGGGCTATTTGGGCTTTTTTTTTATTTATCCGTTTTTTTTTTTTTTTAAATTTATTATTTAATAACAAACTAAGTGCCTCGACCCACCGAGGCACTTAGCACACAAGCAGAGCATCGGAAGCGTGTCCGATCGCTTCCGATGCTCTGAAACACTGCCGGGCTCCACGTGGAGCGAAACCGGAAGTGATCACTCGTGGGGGAGTGATCAATCCGGTCCCGGCACTCGGGAACAGTATTGCAGGATGTCTAGACATCAAGGCAAGCCTGCAATACTGTTAGAGCAGCTGGAAGCGATTTCGATCGCTTCCAGTGCTCTTTTAAACCGACGACGTATGCCATATGTCCTCGGTCGTTAAGTGCTTTTTTTTTTGAGGACGTATGGCATACGTCGTCGGTCGTTAAGGGGTTAAATGTAATATTTTTTATTTGTAAACATGTTCAGTGAACTTTTTTATTATTTGATAATGTCTTTTGAATTACAGTCCTTTATAATTATAAAGAAGGAATCTTAAATAATTAGTGTGTATTGTGCTTGGTAAACTGTCACATGACATTTTTAAAAAAAGTATCGGTAATTGGTATCGGCAAGTATTTGAAAACAAGTATCGGTACTTGTACTCAGTCATAAAAAAATGGTATCGGTGCAACCCTAAAAAGCACAATTATATTTCCAGTTCCTTTTTTTTGTATGCTTTTTAACTCATTTTATCACCTCACTTCTTGGCTATTCATTAAACTGAGTTGTGGGTGTGGTGGGAGGTGTATTTATAGGCATTTGAGGTTTGGGAAACTTTGCCCCCTCCTGGTAGGAATGTATATCCCATATGTCACTAGCTTTTTACAATGGAGTTTTTTCCATACCAATGAACTGATGGGGCTAAACTTTCAGAGTTGTTGTATAGACAAGCTGGATCGGTGATGTTTGTAACAGGATTGGGTCAAGCGGAAGTTTAGCCCCATCAGTACAATAGTATGTAAAAAAAACTCCATTGTAGATAGCAGCACATCCGGTCTCTGTATGTAGCTGGCGTTCTCAACATAGCACCCCCACCACTTACACTTGGTGCGACACGTTCAGCTGCATAATCGGTGAAGGCAGACGCCGCTTACTCCTTTAGGATGCTACACGGTCTACCACACTTATAGACTTTTTTTTAACTGGGCTATATCTGCCATGGAAGGTTCCAATAAAACTGCTGTTCCTTCTAACGAGTGTTGTTTCACAATTGTGAGAGAGCATAAAATGTAAATTTCCTTACTTATATTATCAAATTTCCTTCATTTTTCTTAGTATCCTTTGCAGAAGGAGCAGCAATGCACTACAGCTGGACACATTGAAAGAGCCAATGACAAGAAGCATATATGTGCACTCACAAATCAGCAGCCAGTAGTGCATTGCTGTGCCTGGTCCTACCTAGGGTAACTTTTCAACAAAGGATACCAATAAAACAAACAACATTAGATACCAGAATTACATTAGAAAGTTGAATAGAATTGCAGGCTCTATCTATCATGAACGATTGTGTTTCTCTCTCTCTCGCGCTCTATATTGAAGAGCATCCAGATGTTTCATCTTTAGTTTTCCTAATCCTCAGACACTTTTTCGCCCGGTAACGTTGCTTTAAATGACAACTGGGGCAGCCCTGTATGCGTGTCCGTTGCCCTGGCACTAAATCAATAGGGAATAGTAAATAAATAAGTTCGTTTCGATTTCCTATATACAGACACACAAAGTGGGAATCTTCAGGGCGCGCTCCGCTGCTTATTTTTGAAATAAGACTTTACTATTCGCTACTGTACTGGTTTGAATGCACCGAGCATGCGCAGTCTAGAGCCACCTACTTATATCCAGCAGTAAACTGACAGCGCTTCCCAGAGCTTTATAAACGCCCAGCACTGGTCTGACAGCCGAGCCCTATACACAGGGTGCATAGAGCCTACTGCACACGGACTTACTAGCTTGTTGCAGACACAAACTTTACAGGGGCGCAGTCAGCTGCTTTCATTGTCGCCCAAAGTGACACCAGACAGGTGAGAACGATAAATAGCAGATCTGAGAGTGGCGCGCGCATTATGAGATACGAGGTAATTACAGGGTTACCAGGGCTCTCGCACTCTAGCACATATTACTTTCTAGGCATCTCTCTGACCATGACCAACTACTCTTGTGGAGCGAATTATCTCGTGTTTCTCACACATATTTATAATATATATATATATATATATATATATATATATATATATATATATATATATATATATATATATATATATATATATATATATAGTATTATTTTAAGGGCAATTTCTATTAACATGAAGCCTTTAAGATGAGTTACTTGTTTAGCAAATGATGTCTCGTGTTAAAGAATTGCTGCTATATGGCTTGTGCTAGTCATGAAATAGTTAATGGAAATTTTTCAATTATGCATTTAAATAGACAGGTGCAGATGGGCTTGTTGTGCGGTGGTCTCGCATGAAACGGTCTGCTCTTGCTGTTCCTTTTTTTTTCTTTCTATGTTTGATATATTGTCTGTTGTTTGCTGTTTTTAAGTGCAGCATTAAATACTTGTTTTTCCTTAAATCATCCTGGACTTTGTACTTTTGATATTGGATCCTCGGTGAGCTGGAACCTTTCTGTTTGCTCCTATCTATAAAAAGCCCTTTGCAAGAGGCTACAGGACATATGAGACCTGATAGAAGTCCATTGTGTATTCCAGATAGAATATTATAGACTAAAAACTTGCAACTGGCAACGCAGCTAGTTTATTATTTAATGCATCACCCTATCCCTTGCCACCCTCATACACTTTCTCTAACCCACTGGTTATCGCTGTTCTGAAAAAGTTCTACCCCTCCTTCCCCCAGACCTGGTGTCCATCACAAGTTGAAGTTATATACATAAATCTTCCCATAGATCAGTCTGGTGATCATCCCTGATTCTTTGTGTCCCCCCCCTCAAAACTGTGATCATTATTATTTTTTTCTTACTATAGTTTTATATACATATATAATGTGAGTGTGCTTATCCCTCAATGACCTATAAGGAGACACCTCTTAAAAAGGGCATTATACTGTAAAACTAGATTTCCTGAAAGGGACATAAAAATCCAAACATCATTTATATCATGATTTAGAAAGAGCATGCAGTTTTAAACAACTTTCTAATTTACTTCTATTATCAAATGTTCCACGTTCCCATAGTATCTTTTGTTGAAAAGCAGGGACTTAAAGTGAAGGTAAACTTTAAGCGTTTGCAATACATGAATGCATTTGTTAATATTACCCTAAGGTAATCGCTAAGTTTTTTTTTCTCAATTTTATTTTTTATTTATTTTATTTCAAAATTGTTCTCTCCTTACCGTTGCGATGTCTGACTCCTCCTATATACTACTTCCTTGCTTTTCTAGTGTTTGATGTAGAGAGCGGTCCCTCCCGCTTTCTACGTCTGCCTAAAGCTCGTTCACGAGTCTCCGTGGAACTGCGCATGCTCCAACAGCGATTTCAGTGTCTTCGGCGCAAGCGCAAGTCGGCAATCTTTATCACAAGTGATTTCTAGATGAAGCAGTAAATGTTATCGCATGCGCACATAATCTGGGAGGCGGATGACGTTGATTGACAGCCGCCTAATGGACAGATTTTCAATAGGCTATTAAAGAAACGTGATCAACCCATGGAAAAAAAGAAAAAAAAAAAAACGGTTGAATTTGCCAACAAATAAGTGAGTCAAAACAGCGATAACTTACTTTAGCATGATATTTAAAAAAAAATATGAATGAAACTCATATTCGTTTTGTGAAAAAAATGTTAGTAGAGTTTCATACAGAGGTAACTAATTAGAGAACACACAGGAGAGGACAGGTTACTTTTGGCCCTCTTAAAAACAGAGTACATCATAAAGTAAGGTTGTTGAAAACTAGAACTAGTTAAAGTAAATCCTAGCGTTTTACAAACGCTAGGATTTACTATTGAAACAAATAAAGGGGACTTTCATTCATGAAGTATAAGATACTTCATGTAGAAAGCTCCTTTATTTGATTCAATCAACGGGCTGCTGTACAAGGTAAACACGGCGATCGATTGAATAAAATAAATCGATTGCCGTGTTTACCTTATACAGCAGCCCCTGGATTGAATCAAATAAAGGAGCTTTCTACATGAAGTATCTTATACTTCATGAATGAAAGTCCCCCTTATTTGTTTCAATAGTAAATCCTAGCGTTTGTAAATCGCTAGGATTTACTTTCACTTTAACCATCTGCATATAAGCAAACATAAATGCACATAATACGAAAAAAAGAAAAGAAAGCGGATCCCAGTCACAGTAGCTTAAAAGTGAATACTTTATTTCTTACATAGCGAATAAAAACAGTCTTTACACAAGGTAAATCTTCAGAGACACACACATAGATCCATGGGAGCTGCTGAGAGGTTCGGTCTTACGCGTTTCGGCGGATCCTGACCGCCTTAATCATAGACCATACCGGAACCTCTCATACCTGTGACTTTTTACCTGTTTACAGGTATATACCCATAGTTATTTTGCTCCTATCATGGTTTAGAGAGGGGTTGGCTCTAGACTAAGGTGGAATTCGATGTACACAGTGTTAAACGTTTAATAGCCATTCCATTTGTTATTTTAACATGATTGTAATTTCTGTTTGTTTACGCTTAAACGTTTTAGCTCTATACATGTTTTGAAGATTGTTATAGTATAATACAAAAATAATATAAACTTTTGTTATCTTATACATACGGTCTAAAAAGGGTACCTGAATGTATATTACAGTTGTTTAGGTTTCTGTTAAAGCATATAACCCTTTAAATAAGATTATTAGATAGTTTATTAGATTAGTATTATTATTATTTATATTATTTTTGTATTATACTATAACAATCTTCAAAATATGTATAGAGCTAAAACGTTTAAGCGTAAACAAACAGAAATTACAATCATGTTAAAATAACATATGGAATGGCTATTAAAAGATTAACACTGTGTACATCGAGTTCCACCTTAGTCTAGAGCCAACCCCTATCTAAACCATGATAGGAGCAAAATAACTATGGGTATGTACCTGTAAACAGTTAAAAAGTCACAGGTATGAGAGGTTCCGGTATGGTCTATGATTAAGGCGTTCAGGATCCGCCGAAACGCGTAAGACCGAACCTCTCAGCAGCTCCCATGGATCTATGTGTGTGTCTCTGAAGATTTACCTTGTGTAAAGACTGTTTTTATTCGCTATGTAAGTAAGAAATAAAGTATTCATTTTTAAGCTACTGTGACTGGGATCCGCTTTCTTTTTTCCTATTTGGAGCTATTTTGCAAACAGGGAGGAGTTTGCTACAGGATCCCACGCCATCTGTGAGCGGCACTTTGATATGTGCAGTGTATTTACGGCAAAGAAACCGGAACAGCCTGTAAAGTACCCAGAAGAAGCAGAATCCGCTATAGTGGAGGTGACGACGGAGTTCACCACCAGGTAAGACCTGGAAACCCTAAAGGGCACTCGCATCCAGAAGAGATAGACGAGGTGAGGCTAACGCATGAGGAGCGGGGTGAGTGAACAGCTTGCTTTCTAAAGGCACAAGCTATTGTCTAAAACCGTGTGATCACTGAAACTGCTGTAACAAGCTGGAAATAAGTAAAGAGGGATAAGTACGCCCACATTTTTACACTGCACATTGTCTGTCGTATTTGCTGGGAACAGGGACATTGCAACCGGCACTTTTTTATAAATGCACATATTATTTTATTTTTACAAGTACAAGTGTTTTTTTTAGCAAGATTGCACTATTTCTGCATGCCCCATGAGTGGGGCAATGCAGAAATAGATTTGCAAAGTTACTGATGCAGAGAGGGCCACTTCCTGCCGATCGTTGGTGGGTGGGAGCCCACCGCTGCAGGAACTTCCTGATCCTGTGCGAGAGTGCGCGAGGAGGCGGGGGAGCAGGGGGGGGGGCGTGCGCAGCAAGTGAAATGTTAGGATTATTTGCTGCGCAATTGCGCATACTATCTGGGAAGGAGGGAGGGGGGATAATGTTTCCAAAGGGATCTGGGAGGGGAAGTGTGTAGGGTATTGAGGGTGGACAGCTACACTACAGAAAAATTGGGTATTTATTCAAAAAAGCCCAAATTTTGAACAAACTGGGTACTAGCAGACAGCTGGCAGTACACAAGATGGCGGCATATAGGTAGATGGGGGAGGGTTAGAGAGCTGTTTGGGGGGCTAGGGAGGTTAGGGGCTAAGGGGGGGATCCAACACTGCATAAAAAATATAAATAAAAAAAAAAAATTAATAAAAAAAAATACCTTTTTATTTTAGTACTGGCAGACTTTCTGCCAGTACTTAAGATGGCGGTGACAATTGTGATGTGGGGGAGGGAAGAGAAGGTCAGGGAGTGGGATGTGTCATGTGGGAGGCTGATCTCTACTCTAAAGCTAAAATTAACTCTACAAGCTACCTAAATTAACCCCTTCACTGCTGGGCATAATACAAGTTTGGTGTGCAGCGGCCTTCTAATTACCAAAAAGTAATGCCAAAGCCATATATGTTTGCCATTTATGAACAAAGGGGATCCTAGAGAAACATTTACAATCATCTGTACCATAATTACACAAATTGTTTGTAAATAATTTCAGTGAGAAACCTAAAGTTTGTGAAAAAGTTATTGATTTTTTTTATTTGATCGCATTTGGTGGTAATATGGTGGCATGAAATATACCAAAATGGGCCTAGATCAATACTTTGGGTTGTCTTCTACACTACACTAAAGCTAAAATTAACATTAAGCATTTAGCTGCCTTCTAATTGCCAAAAAGTATTCCCAAAACCATAAATGTCTATTTCTGAACAAAGAGGATCCCAGAGAAGCATCTACAACCATTTTTTTCATAATCGCACAAGCTGTTTGTAAATAATTTCAGGTCGAAACCTAAAGGTTGTGAAAAAAGTGAACTTTTTTTTTTTATTTGATCACATTTTGCTGTAAAATGGTGACATGAAATATACCAAAATGGGCCTAGATCAATACTTTGGGTTGTCTACTAAAAAAAAAAAATA
Source organism: Bombina bombina (assembly GCF_027579735.1). Taxonomy (NCBI): domain Eukaryota; kingdom Metazoa; phylum Chordata; class Amphibia; order Anura; family Bombinatoridae; genus Bombina; species Bombina bombina. The sequence goes on along the minus strand of NC_069502.1, from coordinate 345,775,513 downwards.
TATACATGTCAAGGGATATTCAGAGATTCCTGACAGATATCAGTGTTCCATTGTAACTATCGCTAATTTTGAAAAAAAAAATATGGTTTGGAAATAGCAAAGTGCTACTTGTATTTATTGCTCTATAACTTGCAAAGAAGATGTAAACATTGGGTATTTCTAAACTCAGGACAACATTTAGAAACTATTTAGCATGGGTGTTTTTTGGTGGTTGTAGATGTTTAACAGATTTGGGGGTCAAAGTTTTTTTTTTTTTTTAACATTATATTTTTTTATAGTAAATTAATAGATATGATGAAAATAATGGTATCTTTTGGAAAGTCCATTTAATGATGATAAAAACTATATAAAATGTGTGAGTACAGTAAATGAGTAAGAGGAAAATTACAGCTAAACACAAACACCGCAGAAATGTAAAAATAGCCTTGGTCCTTAAGGGAAAGAAATTGAAAAATGACCTTGTCCTTAAGGGGTTAATATGCTTAATTAGGAGTCAGAAGTTTCTCCAAATAAAGCCAATCTTTTCCAGCACTCAACCTTTAACCCTTTAACACCGTTATGACGTTCTATTCCGTCATAATTATACTGGGCTTTAAAGCCGTTATGATGGAATAGAACGACCTAGCCAACGGCTGTCCTGAAGCCTACTGTGCTTCTCAGATTTGATCGCGGTCTGGAGGGCGTTCCTAGGGTTATAGGGACACCCCCCAGACCCGATCCAATAATTGAAATCTCGCGATCGTGTGATTTCAATTTGTCTACATCGGAACAGTTGTTCCGATGTAGACACTTTAACCCCGTCAGGAAAGGGTTAAAACAATAAAATTAAAAAAAATACAAAGCAAGGTGTGTAATCAGTGTACATTTTATTTACTGTTACAAAAAAAGTTGACATTCTTATTTAGTTTGCCAGAACAATAAGCAAATATCCAAAAAAGTCATAGAACAATAAGCTTGCAGGGCACATATTAAAGGGATAGAAAAGTCAATATTGAAATGTGCATAAATGCATTTCAATTTGAAATAAAAATGATTTTTTTTTTTGCAATATGCTTCTAGTAAGTCATTACTGTTTTCCTGCGGCATATGCACATATGCTGTGGGATGTGCACCATACCTGGCAGTGGTGTGTATTTCTTCTGTGCATCATACAAGCCACAACTGACTCTCTGAGCAGGTATTGAATACTGGTACACTGGCCCTCGCAGCATATGTGTATATGCCGCAGAAAAACAGTTATAACTTTTACTAAAAGCATCTTTGCTAATGGAAGTATATGGCAAAAATGCTCCTATTTCAAATTGAAATGCATCTTTGCACATTTCAGTTTTGACCTTTCTACCCCTTTAACAACATGGCTACCAAAAAAAATCCTTTCTGGTAGCCATTGAGTTAAATTGTGCTCTGCATGCTATGGTGTTCTATGCAACAGCACAATGCTTTTTTTGCCCTTAGGCTGTTGTAGGGGGAAGTATCAGCTGGGCGCTCACATTTGACAGTACCGAGCTTGCCCTTGAAGTGGCAGAGATATTCAGAGGTTATCACTTGAGAACATATGCAGAGAAGAATGGCAGAAAATCCCCAAATCCAGGTGTGCAAAGCTTATCACATCATACCCAAAAAGACTTGAGGCTGTTATCGCTGCCCAAGGTGCTTCAACTAAGTACTGAGTTAAGGGTCTGAATACTTATGTCAAAGTGATATTGTTTTTTTAATACACTTGCAAAGTTATAAAAAATCTGGTTTTTGCTTTATCGTTATGGGTCTAAATGTAGCCACCAATTAGCAAGCGCTACCCAGGGTGCTAAACCAAAAATTGTCCTGCTAAACTTACATTACAGCTTCTTCAAATAAAGATACCAAGAGAACAAATTAAAAATTGATAATAGGAGTAAATTAGAAAGTTGCTTAAAATTGCCTGCTCTATTTGAATCATGAAAGTTTAATTTTGACTAGATTATCCCTTTCTTTTTAATGTATTTATGTTGTGTGTTTTTTTTTTTTATTTAGCCCTAACGCTTTACGCAAGGTCTTCAGTCACACTAACCGGGTGAGCATAAATTTAGATTGCGCTCATTCAATTACATTTACTATTAACTTGTAATATGCTTGCAAGGTCACACAGGCACAATATTTTAATATAAATGCGCTAACAGAGTGCTACTTGTAATCTAGCCCAAAATTAATGGAGATTCCAGGGAGATAAATTCTCCTTACCTTATCAGTCTTTATACACACACAGTGCTTCCTTATAATTTTTTTATTTATTTATTTGTTTTTTATAATAACAAGCTTTATTATTCATATCTTTCAAAAATACAAAATTGCAATACATTTTTCAATATTCAAGTTTTGAAAATGACATTCCTTACGTTACGACACATATTTATATCATAATTAGAACATAAATCTAACCATTATAACATAGCATGGCATGCTCACTTTTCCAGGTCAAATAACCTGTAATATCTTTAGTTTCTTTCATGTAATTAGCAAGAGTCCATGAGCTAGTGACGTATGGGATATACATAACTACCAGGAGGGGCAAAGTTTCCCAAACCTCAAAATGCCTACAAATACACTCCTCACCACACCCACAAATCAGTTTAGGAATGAAGCTTCGGTTGATCAGATTTGCAAAGCAGCAACTTGGTCTTCTTTGCATACTTTTACTAAATTCTACCATTTTGATGTGTTTTCTTCTTCTGAAGCAGTTTTTGGTAGAAAAGTATTTCAGGCAGCTGTTTCAGTTTGATTCTTCTGCTTATAATTTCAGTTTTTTTCATTACAAGATTTAAACTTTATTTTGGGTGTGGATTATTTTCAGCGGAATTGGCTGTCTTTATTTTATCCCTCCCTCTCTAGTGACTCTTGCGTGGAAGATCCACATCTTGGGTAGTCATTATCCCATACGTCACTAGCTCATGGACTCTTGCTAATTACATGAAAGAAAACATAATTTATGTAAGAACTTACCTCATAAATTCATTTCTTTCATATTAGCAAGAGTCCATGAGGCCCACCCTTTTTTGTGGTGGTTATGATTTTTTTGTATAAAGCACAATTATTCCAATTCCTTATTTTTTTATGCTTTCGCACTTTGTCTTATCACCCCACTTCTTGGCTATGCGTTAAACTGATTTGTGGGTGTGGTGAGGGGTGTATTTGTAGGCATTTTGAGGTTTGGGAAACTTTGCCCCTCCTGGTAGGAATGTATATCCCATACGTCACTAGCTCATGGACTCTTGCTAATATGAAAGAAATGAATTTATCAGGTAAGTTCTTACATAAATTATGTTTTTCATATTTGTGTCTTTCTTTCTAAAGCTTGAGATTGTAACACATTCTAATCAACAAAAAAATTGACAGAGACCTACAGATATATCCTTAGTAGGTTGTCTTTGATAGGTCTTTAATTCTATATCTAATGTAATTATAGCATGATCCGAAATCATTATATCACATATCTTTGTTATTACTTTCCTACCCGTCATTATCTCAGCTATTAAAAACATGTCAATTTGTGAGAAAGTCTGATGAGATTTATAAATACAAGAGAAAGCTTTAGTATTTGGATTTTGAAGCCTCCAGATATCCCTTGTCCCGTTTTATGACAGAATTTATGTAATATGCATATTTTCCTATCTCTTTTATTCCCACATTTACTATTTAGTCTATCTAGATTTGGAGAAAAAGCCAAATTAAAATCCCCACCTATTATCGGGTTTTTGACCCCTATAGGCCAATAATGTAGCTGCTAGTAAATCCCAAAATTGATAGTCTACCTTATTTGGGCCATACAGGTTACACAGCATAAACAGTATATTGTTTATTTCAATATGAACAATCAAAAATCTATCTATTGGATCTATTATTTTTTTGAATATTCTATATGATAGTTGTTTGCTTATTAAAATTGCTACTCCATTTTTCCTGTTGTCATAGTCAGAGGTAATTACCTCCCTCACCCATTGATCTTTAATTTTACTGCTTCTTTTTCTTGTAGGTGTGTCTCTTGCAGCAACGTTATGTCAGGTTTGTGGGATCCTAACAGTTTAATTATGGTTTTTCGTTTTATTAGGGATGAGATTCCCCCCACATTCTATGACACTATTTCTCTTGTTAAGTGTAGTCAGTCCACGGGTCATCCATTACTTATGGAATATATCTCTTCCCCAACAGGAAGTTGCAAGAGGATCACCCAAGCAGAGCTGCTATATAGCTCCTCCCCTCACATGTCATATTCAGTCAGTCTCTTGCAACCTAACTAAAGATAGGTCATTGTGAGAGGTCTGTGGTTTTTTTTTAACTTAGTTTATTTCTTCAATCAAAAGTTTATTTTAAATGGCACCGGAGTGTGCTGTTTGTTCTCAGGCAGCATTAGAAGAAGAATCTGCCTGCGTTTTCTATGATCTTAGCAGACGTAACTAAGATCCACTGGCTGTTCTCATCTGAGGAGTGAGGTAACTTCAGAAAAGGGGAATAGCATGCAGGGCCCCCCTGCAAACGAGGTATGTGCAGTAAATTATTTTTCTGAGGAATGGAATTGACTGAGAAAATACTGCTGATACCAATGTAACGTAAATTAAGCCTTAAATGCAGTGATAGCGACTGGTATTAGGCTGATGAGTGTGTGTATACTGAATGTATTTTTCTAAGGAATGGAATTGACTCTGAAAATACTGTTAATACTGAAGTAATGTATGAGCCTTAACTGCAGTAAAGGCGACTGGTAGCAGGCTTATTAATAACACTTCATTACTTTTAAAATGTGTGTTCAAAACGTTTACTGGCATGTTAATCGTTTTTTGTGAGGTACTTGGTGATAAAACTTATTGGGGCATGATTTTTACCACATGGCTATCTTTGTTTTCTGCATAGAAACGGTTAACTGAGCTTCCCCACTGTTGTAATATGAGTGGGAGGGGCCTATTTTAGCGCTTTTTTTGCGCAGTAAAAATTCAGTCACAATCTGCCTACTTCATCCTCCATGATCCAGGACGTCTCTAGAAAGCTCAGGGGTCTCCAAAATTCATTTTGAGTGAGGTAATCAGTCACAGCAGACCTGTGACAGTGTGTTTTGACTGTGATAAAAACGTTAATTATTAAATTGTTATCCATTTTTGGGTATTAAGGGGTTAATCATCCATTTGCTGGTGGGTGCAATCCTTTGCTAACTTAATACATTTACTGTGAAAAATTGGTTGCTATAACTAATTTGGTTCATTGTTATTTCAACTGTGACAGTTTTTTGTGCTTCTTAAAGGCACAGTAGCGTTTTTTATATTGCTTGTAAATTTATTTAGAAAGTATTTCCAAGCTTGCTAGTCTCATTGCTAGCCTGTTTAAACATGTCTGACTCAGATGAATCTCTTTGTTCACTATGTTTAAAGGCCAATGTGGAGCCCAATAGAAATTTGTGTACTAATTGCATTGATGTTACTTTAAATAAAAGTCAATCTTTGCATGTAAAGAAATTATCACCAGACAACGAGGCGGAAGTTATGCCGACTAACTCTCCTCACGTGTCAGTACCTTCGCCTCCCGCTCAGGAGGTGCGTGATTTTGTGCCGCCAAGTACATCAGGGAGGCCCTTACAAATCACTTTGCAAGACATGGCTACTGTTATGACAGAAGTATTATCTAAATTGCCAGAATTAAGAGGCAAGCGCGATAGCTCTGGGTTAAGGACAGAGCGCGCGGATGATGTGAGAGCCATGTCAGATACTGCGTCACAGTTTGCAGAACATGAAGACGGAGAGCTTCATTCTGTGGGTGACGGATCTGATCCAGGGAGACTGGATTCAGATATTTCTAATTTTAAATTTAAGCTTGAGAACCTCCGCATATTGCTAGGGGAGGTATTAGCGGCTCTGAATGATTGTAACACGGTTGCAATTCCAGAAAAATTATGTAGGTTGGATAGATACTATGCGGTACCGGTGTGTACTGACGTGTTTCCTATACCTAAAAGGCTTACAGAGATTATTAGCAAGGAGTGGGATAGACCTGGTGTGCCTTTTTCCCCTCCTCCCATATTTAGGAAAATGTTTCCTATAGACGCCACCACACGAGACTTATGGCAGACGGTCCCTAAGGTGGAGGGAGCAGTTTCTACTTTAGCTAAGCGTACCACTATCCCGGTGGAGGATAGTTGTGCCTTTTCAGATCCAATGGATAAAAAATTAGAAGGTTACCTTAAGAAAATGTTTGTTCAACAAGGTTTTATTTTACAGCCCCTTGCATGCATTGCGCCTGTCACTGCTGCGGCGGCATTCTGGTTTGAGTCTCTGGAAGAGGCCATTCGCACAGCTCCATTGGATGAAATTATGAACAAGCTTAAAGCACTTAAGCTAGCTAACGCATTTGTTTCTGATGCCGTCGTACATTTAACCAAACTTACGGCTAAGAACTCCGCATTCGCCATCCAAGCACGCAGAGCGCTATGGCTTAAATCCTGGTCAGCTGACGTGACTTCTAAATCTAAATTGCTTAATATTCCTTTCAAAGGGCAGACCTTATTCGGGCCCGGCTTGAAAGAAATTATAGCTGACATTACGGGAGGTAAGGGCCATGCTCTACCTCAGGACAGGGCCAAATCAAAGGCCAAACAGTCTAATTTTCGTGCCTTTCGTAACTTCAAGGCAGGAGCAGCATCAACTTCCTCCGCTCCAAAACAGGAAGGAGCTGTTGCTCGTTACAGACAGGGCTGGAAAGCTAACCGGTCCTGGAACAAGGGCAAGCAGGCCAAGAAACCTGCTGCTGCCCCTAAGACAGCATGAAGAGAGGGCCCCCTATCCGTAAACGGATCTAGTGGGGGGCAGACTTTCTCTCTTCGCCCAGGCTTGGGAAAGAGATATCCAGGATCCCTGGGCGTTGGAGATCATATCTCAGGGATATCTCCTGGATTTCAAAACTTCTCCTCCACAAGGGAGGTTTCATCTTTCAAGGTTATCAGCAAACCAAATAAAGAAAGAGGCGTTTCTACGCTGTGTACAAGACCTCTTACTAATGGGGGTGATCCACCCAGTTCCGCGGACGGAACACGGGCAAGGAGTCTATTCAAATCTATTTGTGGTTCCCAAGAAAGAGGGAACCTTCAGACCAATCTTGGACTTAAAAATCCTAAACAAATTTCTAAGAGTTCCATCATTCAAAATGGAAACTATTCGAACCATCCTTCCCATGATCCAAGAGGGTCAGTACATGACCACAGTGGACTTAAAGGATGCCTACCTTCACATACCGATTCACAAGGATCATTATCGATACCTAAGATTTGCCTTCCTAGACAGGCATTACCAGTTTGTAGCTCTTCATTTCGGATTAGCTACGGCTCCAAGAATCTTTACAAAGGTTCTGGGCTCACTTCTGGCGGTACTAAGACCGCAAGGCATAACGGTGACTCCGTACCTAGACGACATTCTGATACAAGCATCAAGTTTTCAAACTGCCAAATCTCATACAGAGATAGTTCTGGCATTTCTGAGGTCGCATGGGTGGAAGGTGAACGTGGGAAAGAGTTCTCTATTACCACTTACAAGGGTTCCCTTCCTAGGGACTCTTATAGATTCAGTAGAGATGAAAATTTACCTGACGGAGGCCAGGTTATCAAAAATTCTAAATGCTTGCCGTGTCCTTCATTCCATTCCACACCCGTCAGTAGCTCAGTGCATGGAAGTAATCGGCTTAATGGTAGCGGCAATGGACATAGTACCATTTGCGCGCCTGCATCTCAGACCGCTGCAATTGTGCATGCTAAGTCAGTGGAATGGGGATTACTCAGATTTGCCCCCCCTGCTAAATCTGGATCAAGAGACCAGAGATTCTCTTCTATGGTGGCTTTCTCGGCCCCATCTGTCCAAGGGGATGACCTTTCGCAGGCCAGATTGGACGATTGTAACGACAGACGCCAGCCTTCTAAGTTGGGGCGCAGTCTGGAACTCCCTGAAGGCTCAGGGATTATGGACTCAGGAGGAGAAACTCCTCCCAATAAATATTCTGGAGTTAAGAGCAATATTCAATGCTCTTCTAGCTTGGCCTCAGTTAGCAACTCTGAGGTTCATCAGATTTCAGTCGGACAACATCACGACTGTGGCTTACATCAACCATCAAGGGGGAACCAGAAGTTCCCTAGCGATGTTGGAAGTCTCAAAGATAATTCGCTGGGCAGAGTCTCACTCTTGCCACCTGTCAGCGATTTACATCCCAGGCGTGGAGAACTGGGAGGCGGATTTTCTAAGTCGCCAGACTTTTCATCCCGGGGAGTGGGAACTTCATCCGGAGGTCTTCGCTCAACTGATTCATCGTTGGGGCAAACCAGATCTGGATCTCATGGCGTCTCGCCAGAACGCCAAGCTTCCTTGTTACGGATCCAGGTCCAGGGACCCGGGAGCGGTGCTGATAGATGCTCTGACAGCCCCTTGGGTCTTCAACATGGCTTATGTGTTTCCACCATTTCCGTTGCTTCCTCGACTGATTGCCAGGATCAAACAGGAGAGAGCATCGGTGATTCTGATAGCGCCTGCCTGGCCACGCAGGACCTGGTATGCAGACCTAGTGGACATGTCGTCCTGTCCACCATGGTCTCTGCCTCTGAGACAGGACCTTCTAATTCAGGGTCCTTTCAACCATCCAAATCTAATTTCTCTGAGGCTGACTGCATGGAGATTGAACGCTTGATTCTATCAAAGCGTGGCTTCTCGGAGTCGGTTATTGATACCTTAATACAGGCTAGGAAACCTGTTACCAGAAGAATTTACCATAAGATATGGCGTAAATATTTATATTGGTGCGAATCCAAGAGTTACTCATGGAGTAAGGTTAGGATTCCTAGGATATTGTCTTTTCTACAAGAGGGTTTAGAAAAGGGCTTATCTGCTAGTTCGTTAAAGGGACAGATTTCTGCTCTGTCTATTCTTCTACACAAACGTCTGGCTGAAGTTCCAGACGTTCAGGCTTTTTGTCAGGCTTTAGCTAGGATTAAGCCTGTGTTTAAGACTGTTGCTCCGCCATGGAGCTTAAACTTAGTTCTTAACGTTCTCCAAGGCGTTCCATTTGAACCCCTACATTCCATTGATATCAAGCTGTTATCCTGGAAAGTTCTGTTTTTGATGGCTATTTCCTCGGCTCGAAGAGTCTCTGAGTTATCTGCCTTACATTGTGATTCTCCTTATCTGATTTTTCATTCAGACAAGGTAGTTCTGCGTACTAAACCTGGGTTCTTACCTAAGGTAGTTACTAACAGGAATATCAATCAAGAGATTGTTGTTCCATCATTGTGTCCTAACCCTTCTTCAAAGAAGGAGCGACTTTTGCATAATCTGGACGTAGTCCGTGCCCTGAAGTTCTATTTGCAGGCAACTAAAGATTTTCGTCAAACTTCTTCCCTGTTTGTCGTTTACTCTGGACAGAGGAGAGGTCAAAAGGCTTCGGCTACCTCTCTCTCTTTTTGGCTTCGTAGCATAATACGTTTAGCCTATGAGACTGCTGGACAGCAGCCTCCTGAAAGGATTACAGCTCATTCTACTAGAGCTGTGGCTTCCACCTGGGCCTTTAAAAATGAGGCCTCTGTTGAACAGATTTGCAAGGCTGCAACTTGGTCTTCACTTCACACTTTTTCAAAATTTTACAAATTTGACACTTTTGCTTCTTCGGAGGCTATTTTTGGGAGAAAGTGGTTCCTTCCGTTTAAAGTTCCTGCCTTGTCCCTCCCTTCATCCGTGTACTTTAGCTTTGGTATTGGTATTCCATAAGTAATGGATGACCCGTGGACTGACTACACTTAACAAGAGAAAACATAATTTATGCTTACATGATAAATGTATTTATCTTGTAGTGTAGTCAGTCCACGGCCCGCCCTGTCTTTAAGGCAGATCTAAATTTTAATTAAACTCCAGTCACCACTGCACCCTATGGTTTCTCCTTTCTCGTCTGGTTTTGGTCGAATGACTGAATATGACATGTGAGGGGAGGAGCTATATAGCAGCTCTGCTTGGGTGATCCTCTTGCAACTTCCTGTTGGGGAAGAGATATATTCCATAAGTAATGGATGACCCGTGGACTGACTACACTACACGAGAAATAAATTTATCAGGTAAGCATAAATTATGTTTTTCAGATTCTCACTCATTTACCTTCAACATATGGACTTCGGCCGTGGATCGCTATGGGGAGGCCCATTCCATAGCAATCTATTTAAATTCTCAATCATTTACCACATACATATAAGCTTCACTGTAGAAAGGATGGTTTTGTAACAATAAATTTGACTTCTCACTCATTTCCAGTAAATTCTCTATTGCAACCCTACTAGGAAGACAGACAGAAGATATTCTATTTGGATTCTTACTCAAATATAGCAGGCATATTGAAATCATTAATAAGTCACTAAAGATGGGGCAAGTTCCCTAGCAATATGTTCAACATATAAAACTCGGCAGAAAAAAAAACAGGAAAACCCCTCCCCACCCCTAGCCCCGGCAACAGCACCATATGTGGAATCACCAATTATAACATTCTTTAACAAAAAAACTATTCCGTCTCTATCTATTTTGTTGCTTATTAACATTTGTTGTTGTTTAAGATGTTCCATCAACAAGATAATGCTTACCAATACCCTCCAGATTACAATTCTAAAGATAAAATTGACTAACAACTTTAAACACAGAATATACACTTATAACCATATTTCCTACTAGGACATGTATAGCATACACTTTTTCAGACTATACCATTATCTTTACAGAATTGTTTTGCTTTCTGGGGAGTCTCCAGAGTCTTAGACTCTCCATCTATTAGCAAAACTAGTCTAGCCGGGTAGATTAATCTAACATTATAGTTTGCTTTAATCAACTTAGTACAAAAGGGAGACATTAATCTTCTTTTTGCAGAAGTTTCTGCTGAGAAGTCTTGAAATAGCATTATTTTATTTTGTTCTAAAAGTACTGGATTTGCTTTCCTGTAATTCCTTAGCATATTAACTTTGTCTCTGAATTTTAGAAATTTGACAATTATAGGCCTAGGTTGTAAAGTGCCGTCAGTATTTCTGCGACTTATCCATGTTCTGTGTATTCTTTCTATTTGTATAGGCTGCGTATCTGAGTACATATTCAGATATTTTTGAAGAGTATCAGTGATAAAATGGGGTAGATCTTTAAATTCTACAGTCTCAGGCAGACCTATGATTCTAATATTGTTGCGGCGTGCCCTATCTTCTAGATCTTCTACTTTCCTTTGCATATTGTCTGAATTAGTTTCGAGCCTTAAAGGGACATTAAACACTAAATACATGCTAGATAGAATTATGCATTCAAAGAAAAGATTAGTCCATGACTAACATGTAGATGTATTTTTTAAAGTTTCATTAGTTGTTTAAAAAGTGACAAAATAAGTGTAAAGTTTTAGTGTCTATAAAACACTGGGAGCTGCCATGTTGTAACTTGTGTTACCTTCTCTGCTGTGGCCAATTAGAGTCAGTTATAAATTGGTCACTAGATTGTGCAGCCAATGGTTGTGCTGGATTTAACAGTGTTCTGCACTTCCATTTCTAACAGGAACTGAAAAGCTCACAATTTCAAAATGGAATTACAGGCAAAGAGGACAAAATAAATAATGAAAGTATATTGCAGAGCTGTTTTATTATATAAAATTTATCATTTTATATTACCATCTCTAAGTGTTTAATGTCCCTTTAAGTTGGTTTGTTCCAGCTGAATCATTCTGTCCTCTAAGTCTGAGACCCTATTTTCAAGATCATCTAGTCTATTGGTAAATTGCCTCACTTCAGTCGATAGTGAATTAATATCTTGTTTGATTTCTAATTTTAGGGCATCTAATTGTGATGTAAACACTCTGGACATTTGGGTGACTATATCAACTGGGTTACTTATAGCTGATTGTGTTTCAATGTCTGATTGTGGTGTATCAGAACTTGGCTCTGTACTTTGATGGCATTTTCTTTTCTCTATGTCTTGGAGGCATGGCTGGAGAGCTCCCTTTAGAAGTGATATATATCTTTCCATCAGGATAATTTGCCAATTTAGGGAATATGTGAAATAACTCAGTGAAAATAAATAAAATGTGTAGATAAAATGTGAACATATAACTCTGTATTAACAGAGATGTTAACAAAATAGATGTAACAAACCAGTCGTATGTGGCAATCTGCCAAGTGATTGTGTTAATGGTAAAATACCACCTACTTTCCTTAGATTAACTGTGAATATATATTCGTTACTGCCTAATGTGTAGGATAATAAAATTAATTTAGTGTCCGCTCATATGTAGTGCAAAAAAAAAAGATAGTCAATATGGCCTTATCTCCAAGACCAATTTTAATTCAATATACTTATTAGATAATCAGTGCCTTTAGGTAAACCACTATGCTCTTGTAAAAATGTGGGCAGTTCTTTAAGGATAACACCTCCTACACAATTAAAGTGTGGGTTTAAGTTTAAACTTTTTAAACATGGTGTAAAAACGTTTATCTGCAAGGTCTTTTCAAAATATACCTGCGAGATCTTTTCAGACTATCGACAAAAGCCAGAACCCCTGGTTGGACAGAGGATGATTGATTATTATCCTACTGGATCTTCTACTCTTAATGCATAAACTAAATAATTATTTGCACCTTCCCAGCTTTATATATAAGTCGAGGAAAATTTTTATTGTAGAATAAACCAGTAGGTAATAAAAAGTGCATTGCCTTTTATACTTACACCAGTACGTGCTTCCTTATTTATGCTAATCAAAATTGTACTTTTAACAGATAATTAGATAAGTATTTATGCACTATAGTAAGTACCACAACATACTATGGAATATCCAAATCTCCTTTTAGAAAAAGAGAAAACCCCTATATTCTCCATATCCATCTAAACTTGTCAAACTCAATATTTATGTCAACAGTTGCTAGTTATAAAGACACATTCAGCCACCAGATTACTAAATACTATTATAACCCTATGTGACTTATATTCCTCTGTTTTACACTTATAGTCCCACACGTTTTCAGACAAGTAGAGAGCACAGCAAATGGAAAAACAGTCCTTTTTTTTTTTTTTTTAGAACTTTTCCAACTTGCCCACAGCTTTTTAATAAGGGGCTGTCTTCTTGACTCCTACCGATACGGGTTATGGGAGTGAATAGGGATACAGTCACACCAATTAGATTTGCTTGAATTCAAGATGGATTTTTACTGCCAGACCAAAAATTGGCTATTATCAGCCTGCAGTGCTTAGTTATTGTTGCAGCTTTGCTCCCAGCTGCTTAAAGAGAGTTCTTAGTCAAAATGTAAATGCTGTGGCCTCTCTAATCAGCTATTCACTTTAGCGCCCATATATGCTTCCCACAAAGTTCTCCGTAGACCTTTTCTGTTTCTACCTGAGGCTTATGGGTTTATGGGAGCCGCCTTCTTACCACTCCTACCCACCGGGGTTATGGGAGTATTGCACAATACAGTCACTTCTAACAAACATTAGCACCTGTAGTGTTCATTGCTATGGACATATACAGTAGGCAAAAGTTCTCCCAGCTGTTGTTTATACAGACTCTGGGTACATTTAAAATAACTTATCAGGCTATTCCTTATCACAGCCTTGGTTGCCCCCTTTATTATGTGCCAAATAGATCTTCTATCATCAAGCTGCCCGCCAAGTTAGCCTTGTAAACTTTACCAGCAGCTATCTTGCAAAAACCATGCTGCCTTGCACAGAGCTGTCTGAAGGTATCCGCTGCTGGCCGTCAAGTTTAACTGAGAAAGGCAGACAAACAATACCTGTAGGAAGACGTCCCTACGGTTGTGAATTCATTTGCACCTTGTCACCGGACAGCAGACATATTTGCCAATTCAATTTTTCCTCAGTGCCGTCCACTTCCTTCAACTTCAATGTCTTTGGCATCCGGGCTGCTGAGGTCTTGTCCTCCCGAGGAAATAAGGTTACTCCAGCCACCTGAGCAACGCTTGTGAGTGACTTCCTTAGCGCTGTAGCTCCTGTTAATCCGGGCCGCTTGTGCTTGTGTGAAACGGCCAAGGATCACTGCGCCATAGAGAGCAGGTAATCAAGCTCAAGGGAGAGGTGCGAGCCGTCTTCCTTATTTATCTTAATTAACAATTGAAAATTAAAATTTTAGTACTAATCTCTACTGCCTCCTACTGGGAGTGTTATTTCTTCTCCTGTTTATGTTTACAAAGCTTTTCCATAGTGAATACTTAAAGGGACACTATACACTCAAAAAAATATGAGCTCTTTAAATAAAGCACTCAAAGAAGATAACGTTTGTAATTGACATGTATTATCAATTTTGCTTCTAAAGTGCCTAAAAATTATGATAAAGTTTACATTGCTCTGACTATATTTGAATATGTTTAGTAATACCCACTAGCTACAGACAAAGGCCTTTTCTTTCATGTAATTGGCAAGAGTCCATGAGCTAGTGACGTATGGGATATGCATTCCTACCAGGAGGGGGCAAAGTTTCCCAAACCTAAAATGCCTATAAATACACCTACCACCACACCCACAACTCAGTTTTACAAACTTTGCCTCCTATGGAGGTGGTGAAGTAAGTTTGTTCTTGATTTTTATGATTTCTTCTATGATAAGCACTTCTAAGCATTCTGAAGCCCAATTCCTCTCAGAGTACAGTGTTTGTCAGAAGGATGTGAAGAGAGTAACGCCTTTGATGGCGCAAATTTTGTGCGTCCTGCGTCTTTGACGCTATTTGTTTTGGCGCAAAATCGTGTTTGTTATGATGCAAGTTGTCATTTCCTGGTGTTAGTTTTGTGGCAACATTTTTTAACTTCCTTTTGCGTAATGCGTCATTTTTGGTGCCAAATTTTAGTTATTTTACCCCTCTATTGCTCGCTGTTTTCATGAATTCTGAAAGCTATTATGCCTGCTTTTTTGATAGGTGTTTTTTTTTTAAAACAAAAAATAAATCTTTTGTTTTTCTCTACTGAAACTGTTACATTGTGGAAATTAAATGTTTTGCCTAATGTTATTTTTTCTTTTTCTGTTACATTTTGCAAGATGTCTCATTCTGATCCTGACTCTGATGTTACTGTAGAAACTATGATGCCCTGGAACACAATTCTACAAAGCTAAGTGTGTTCTTTTCATTATTAAGTTGTTGTTGTTAATTCTTCAGCTCAATTATGTGGCATTTATTTATCATGTTTTATGCTTGTACATGTACAATGACATTTACTGTTTTTTACATATTCAGTTCATGTACTTGATTTCATCTGCAAGCATCACATATTGTTGCTTATATCATAAAAGGTTATAACTGCTATTATGTTTTTTAAACTTACAAGGTCTTTTCAAAATTGTTAAGATTTAATTAATTTTGTTCCGATCGACAGCATACTTAAGTTTATTCTACTGATGAAGGTTTCTTTGACTCAAAGGATCCTGTATCAGACAGTTTGTTAAAAATTCTCCTTATTTTTCATTTGAACATTTTTTTTATTTTTTTTTGTGTTGTTTGTTAAGGAAATGTTATTTATAGCTTTTATGAGTTTAGTCCTCCTATTAACTATGTTTTTAATCCTTTTCAAATCTGGATTTTAAGATTTTTGCTCTTGAGGTCTTTTCCTATTCAATATACTATCTGTATTATATTTTAGAGAATGGTTATCCTGATTCCCTCTTGGGACTGTACTACTATTTCTATGGAAATTGGTACTTATTTTCAGAATTCTTTATAATTTGAATATAACCTTAGTAGAGCATATTCACGTACTGTTTATATTTTTAGCTCAGCTTTATCTGTGGCTGACATTACTGTTCTCTCAACCTTTTGTTTAACAGTTAGCATAAGCAGTTTCAGATTCTCAAGTATATAACTGTTTATTTACTTTAGATGTATTCATTTAATTATGTTTACTATATCTATAATATATACTATATTATTATGATTTCAAATATATTTTATTATCTCTATCTTGTTAGGAAAATATGTTTGATTTCTATAATCTCCACTATTTCTGGAGGCTTAGAGTTTTTTTCTGCCCTTTTAGCCCGATGATGTAGATCAGTTGGTGAATGTCCTGACTACAAACGCTTGTTCTAGATCCAGGGGTCATAGATTCATTTCCCGGCAGGGTTAATACAGCCCTTTGGCCTTTTGAGGTTAATGTATTGTGTATCATTTATTTGGGTAATAATAACAACTGTTTTATCAGCTGCTAATTTGGTTAACTCCAATTGTAAGCACTGAAAAGCCTTTTTTTTTTTTTTTTGTATCTTTCTGGGAGAAAAACCCTATATATTTACTAGTTATTAGACTGCATGAAGGTACAGTTCTCAAACCAGTCCTTCTGTTGGGGGGCAGATTAAATTGTTTTTGGATGAATTCAGTCCGAAATCTATTATTCTTAGGGTTTGAATAGAATTTTAGAATGAGACCTTCGATGGGAAGATTCTTTCTTTCTCAGTACACTCTGAATTTTTTTCAGGAGTGATTTTACCAGTTCTTTAGCAGGAACAGGAATTTGGGTTTCTATTCAAATCTATTCTTTGTCCCACAGAAGGAAGGTTTATTCAGTCCAATTTTGGATTGTATATATTGTTAGAGTCTCAACTTTCAAGTTGGCGATTATAAGGACTATTATGCCTTTTTGTTCAGCAAGGTAATTTCATTTCCACTCCATTTTACAGGATGTTTATCCTCATATTTTATTTCATTCAGACCACTTGTGGTTTCTGAGATTCTCATGTTAGATAAGCTTTAACAATTTGTCGCTTTTTCCATTTGGTTTAGCGACCGCTTTATTAATATTTCTCTTGTAAGATGTATCGAGTCCACGGATTCATCCTTTACTTGTGGGATATTCTCCTTCCCAACAGGAAGTGGCAAAGAGAGCACACAGCAGAGCTGTCCATATAGCTCCCCCTCTAGCTCCACCCCCCAGTCATTCTCTTTGCCGGCTCTAAGCAATCGGAAGGGTAAAGTGAATGTGGTGTTAGAAATGTAGTTTTTATTATCTACAACAAAAGTTTGTTATTTTAAATGGTGCCGGTGTGTACTATTTACTCTCTAGCAGAAAGGAGATGAAGATTTCTGCAGGGAGGAAGATGATTTTAGCATGTTGTAACTAAAATCCACTGCTGTTCCCACAAAGGACTGAGGAGTACAAGAAAACTTCAGTTGGGGGGAACGGTTTGCAGGTTAGGCTGCAAAAAGCTATGTTCAGTCATTTATTTCTAGACAAGACTGACAATGCTAGAAAGGACTGATAATATCCCCATGAGGGAAGGGTAAGCTGTATTCAGAAACTAAGTATGGAATTTTAAGCTTACATAACAGGGCTAGTTTATGCTGGTTGACACTACTTTCATGGCAAACGGTTTTTATTGAAAATTTTGTTTGTTTGAGACACTTTGAGGGTTACTTTGGGTTTCTTTCAGGGTTTGTTACCCACATGGCTATTATTCAAACACTTGGGAGTGTTTCTTTAGGCCTCACAAGCACCGTAGTGAGGTGGGAGGGGCCTAATTTCGCGCCTCAGATGCGCAGTTATATTTGACTAGAAGTTCAGGCTGCTTCACATGGAGGGTCCGGCTGCAGTTTGAGGGCCTATAAGAAGTTTTTTCCCCACAAATCTGGTTCCTAAGGGCAGGTAGGGCCACATCAGAGCTGTGGCAGGGTGCTGAACGTTTTTTAACCGTTTTTTTGGCTACTGTCGATCCGTTTTTGGCATTAAGGGGTTAATCGTTTTTATTGCTAGTGGTGCAATCTTACTAATGCTTTAGGTACATACTGTAAAGATTTCGAAAAGTTAGCTGCATTTTTTCACTGTTTTGCAAAATTGTGTGCCTTTTTTATCTCTTAAAGGCACAGTAACGTTTTTTTCAAAGTGTGTTTTTACTTGATTAAAGTGATTTCCAAGCCTGTTTGTTTTAATACTAGTCTGTTAAACATGTCTGACACCAAGGAAAATCCTTGTTCAATGTGTTTAGAAGCCATGGTGGAACCCCCCTCAGAATGTGTCCCACTTGTACTGATATGTCTATACACTTTAAAGAACATATTGTTGCACTTAAAAATGTGGCCCAAGATGATTCTCAGACAGAAGGTAACGAGGTTAGCCCATCAACCTCTCCCCAAGTGTCACAACCAGTTACGCCCGCTCAAGCGACGCCTAGCACCTCTATTGTGTCTAATTCTTTTACCTTGCAAGACTTGGCGGCAGTTATGAATAATACTCTCTGTGTTTTTATCTAAACTGCCCGTGTTACCTGCAAAGCGTGATAGCTCTGTTTTAAGAACAGATTCTGAGCATTCTGACGCTTTAGTAGCCGTATCAGATATACCCTCACAACGCTCTGAAGTGGGGGCGAGCGATGTGCTGTCTGAGGGAGAAATTTCCGATTCAGGAAAGGTTTCTCCTCAGACAGATTCATATACGTTGGCTTTTAAATTTAAACTAGAACACCTCCGCTTATTGCTCAGGGAGGTATTAGTTACTCTGGATTACTGCGACCCTATGGTGGTTCCAGAGAAATTGTGTAAAATGGACAAATATCTAGAAGTTCCTGTTTACGCTGATGTGTTCCCGGTCCCTAAGAGGATTGCGGATATCGTTACTAGGGAGTGGGATAGACCAGGTATTCCCTTTGTTCCCCCTCCTGTTTTTAAGAAAATGTTCTCCATATCTGACCCCATGCAGGACTCGTGGCAGATGGTCCCTAAGGTGGAGGGGGCTATTTCTTCACTTGCTAAACGTACAACCATACCAATTGAAGACAGTTGTGCTTTTAAAGACCCTATGGATAAAAAATTAGAGGGTTTACTTAAGAAACTTTTTGTTCAACAAGGTTTTCTTCTCCAACCTATTGCGTGCATTGTTCCTGTAACTACTGCAGCTGCTTTCTGGTTCGAGGCACTGGAAGATGCGCTCCAGACGGAGACCTCATATGAGGACATTATGGACAGAATTAAGGCTCTTAAGCTGGCTGATTCTTTTATCACAGATGCCGCTTTCCAACTAGCTAAGTTAGCGGCAAAGAATTCAGGTTTCGCCATTTTAGCGCGTAGGGCGCTATGGCTAAAGTCCTGGTTGGCCGATGTGTCGTCAAAATCCAAACTCTTGAACATCCCTTTCAAAGGAAAGACCCTCTTCGGGCCTGAATTGAAAGAGATTATTTCAGAAATCACTGGGGGAAAAGGCCATGCTCTCCCTCAGGACAAGTCCTTTAAGATAAAGAACAAACAAAATAATTTTCATTCCTTTCGGAATTTCAGGAGCGGTCTCGCTTCATCCTCCCCTGCTACAAAGCAAGAGGGTAACGCTTCGCAACCCAGGTCAGCCTGGAAACCTTACCAGGGCTGGAACAAGGGTAAACAAGCCAAGAAGCCTGCAGCTGCCTCCAAGACAGCATGATGGGGTAGCCCCAGATCCGGGACCGGATCTAGTAGGGGGCAGACTCTCTCTCTTTGCTCAGGCCTGGGCAAAAGACGTACACGATCCCTGGGCCTTAGAGATTGTATCCCAGGGATATCTTCTAGAATTCAAGGACTCCCCTCCAAGGGGAAGGTTCCACATTTCTCGTCTGTCTACAGACCAGACAAAGAAAGAGGCGTTCTTACGCTGTGTAGAAGACCTACATACAATGGGTGTGATCCACCCAGTTCCAATTGCGGAACAAGGGCTGGGTTTTTACTCAAACCTGTTTGTGGTTCCCAAGAAAGAAGGAACTTTCAGACCAATCCTGGATCTCAAAATTCTAAACAAATTCCTCAGAGTCCCATCATTCAAGATGGAGACCATTCGGACAATCTTGCCAATGATCCAGGAGGGTCAATATATGACTACCGTGGATCTAAAGGATGCGTATCTGCACATTCCTATCCACAAAGATCATCACCAGTTTCTCAGGTTCGCCTTTCTGGACAAGCATTACCAATTTGTGGCTCTTCCTTTCGGGTTGGCCACTGCTCCCAGAATTTTCACAAAGGTGCTAGGGTCCCTCCTGGCGGTTCTAAGACCGCGGGGCATAGCAGTGGCGCCTTATCTAGACGACATCTTAATTCAAGTGTCGACTTTCCAAAGAGCCAAGTCTCACACGGAGATTGTATTGGCCTTTCTGAGGTCTCACGGGTGGAAGGTGAACATCAAAAAGCGTTCTCTCTCCCCCCTCACAAGAGTTTCCTTCCTAGGAACTCTAATAGTCTCGGTAGAAATGAAAATATTTCTGACGGAGGTCAGAAAGTTAAAACTCTTAACCACTTGCCGAGCCCTTCATTCCATTCCTCGGCCATCTGTAGCTCAGTGCATAGAGACAATCTGGCTAATGGTAGCGGCAATGGACATAGTCCCTTTTGCACGGATACACCTCAGACCACTGCAACTATGCATGCTCAAACAGTGGAATGGGGATTATGCAGATTTGTCTCCTCAAATACAGCTGGACCAGGGGACCAGAGATTCTCTTCTCTGGTGGTGGTCTCAGGATCACCTGTCTCAGGGAATGTGTTTCCGCAGACCAGAGTGGATCATCGTAACGACCGACGCCAGTCTGTTGGGCTGGGGTGCAGTCTGGGACTCCCTGAAAGCTCAGGGCTTATGGTCTCGGGAAGAAGCTCTTCTCTCGATAAACATTCTGGAACTGAGGGCGATATTCAACGCGCTCCAGGCATGGCCTCAGCTAGCTGCGGCCAAATTCATCAGATTTCAGTTGGACAACATTACGACTGTAGCTTACGTCAATCATCAAGGGGGTACAAGGAGTTCCCTAGCAATGATGGAAGTAACAAAAATAATCAGGTGGGCGGAGGATCACTCTTGCCATCTCTCAGGAATTCACATCCCAGGAGTAGACAACTAGGAGGCGGATTTTCTAAGTCGTCAGACTTTTCTCCCGGGGGAGTGGGAACTCCACCCGGAGGTATTTGCCCAGCTGACTCAGCTATGGGGCACTCCAGAATTGGATCTGATGGCGTCCCGTCAGAACACCAAGCTTCCTCTTTACGGGTCCAGATCCCGGGATCCCCAGGCGGTGCTGATAGATGCTCTAGCAGCGCCTTGGTCCTTCAATCTGGCCTATGTTTTTCCACCGTTTCCTCTCCTCCCTCGTCCGGTTGCCAGAATCAAGCAGGAGAGGGCTTTGGTGATTCTAATAGTGCCTGCGTGGCCACGCAGAACCTGGTATGCAGACCTAGTGGACATGTCATCTGTTCCACCATGGACACTACCAATGAGGCAGGACCTTCTGATACAAGGTCCTTTCAAACATCCAAATCTAATTTCTCTGCGGCTGACTGCTTGGAGATTGAACGCCTAATTCTATCAAAGCGTGGTTTCTCTGAGTCGGTTATTGATACCCTGATTCAGGCTAGAAAGCCTGTCACCAGGAAAATCTACCATAAGATTTGGCGAAAATATCTTTTTTGGTGCGAATCCAAGGGTTACTCATGGAGTAAGATTAGGATTCCCAGGATATTGTCCTTTCTCCAAGAAGGATTGGAGAAAGGATTATCAGCTAGTTCCTTAAAAGGACAGATATCTGCTTTATCTATTCTTTTACACAAACGTCTGGCAGAGGTACCAGACGTTCAAGCGTTTAGTCAGGCTTTAGTCAGACTCAAGCCTGTTTATAGACCTGTGGCTCGGCCATGGAGTCTGAATTTAGTTCTTTCAGTTCGGCAAGGGGTTCCGTTTGAACCTTTACATTCCATAGATATTAAGTTTTTATCTTGGAAGGTTTTGTTTTTGGTAGCTATCTCTTCTGCTCGAAGAGTTTCAGAGTTATCTGCTTTACAGTGTGATTCACCTTACCTGGTTTTCCATGCAGATAAGGCAGTTTTGCGTACCAAACCCGGTTTTCTTCCTAAGGTTTTGTCTAATAAGAATATTAACCAGGAAATTGTTGTTCCTTCTCTGTGTCCTAATCCTTCTTCGAAGAAGGAACGTCTGTTACACAATCTTGATGTGGTTCGTGCTTTAAAGTTCTATTTACAAGCAACTAAGGATTTCAGACAAACAACTTCATTGTTTGTTATCTATTCTGGTAAGAGGAGAGGTCAGAAGGCGGCTGCTACCTCTCTTTCCTTTTGGCTGAAAAGCATCATCCGTTTGGCCTATGAGACTGCTGGCCAGCAGCCTCCCGAAACAATTACTGCTCATTCTACCAGAACAGTGGCTTCCACATGGGCTTTTAAAAATGAGGCTTCTGTTGAAGAGATTTGTAAGGCAGCGACTTGGTCTTCGCTGCATACTTTTTCCAAATTTTACGAATTCGATACTTTTGCTTCTTCGGAGGCTATTTTTGGGAGAAAGATTTTACAAGCAGTGGTGCCTTCCGTTTAAGTTACCTGTCTTGTTCCCTCCCTTCATTCGTGTCCTAAAGCTTTGGTATTGGTATCCCACAAGTAAAGGATGAATCCGTGGACTCGATACATCTTACAAGAGAAAACAGAATTTATGCTTACCTGATAAATTACTTTCTCTTGTGATGTATCGAGTCCACGGCCTGCCCTGGCTATTAAGTCAGGTAGTTTTTTTGTTTAAACTACAGTCACTGCACCCTATGGTTTCTCCTTTTTCTTCCTAACCTTCGGTCGAATTACTGGGGGGTGGAGCTAGAGGGGGAGCTATATGGACGGCTCTGCTGTGTGCTCTCTTTGCCACTTCCTGTTGGGAAGGAGAATATCCCACAAGTAAAGGATGAATCCGTGGACTCGATACATCACAAGAGAAAGTAATTTATCAGGTAAGCATAAATTCTGTTTTTCAAAGGTTCTGGGTGCCCTTCTTTCTGTAATAAAGACAGTAGGGTATTGTGGTGTTTCGTTATTTGGATGGTATTTTGGTATTGGCTTAATCTTTTCTTTTATTGGAATCTCTCATGAATCAACTAGTTTTGTTTTTTCAAAACATGGTTAGAGGATTTAATTTACCTAAAGAGTTTCGTGATTCCTCAGACAAGGGTCACCTCTTTTGGGTTTTTAAATGGATTCAGTGTTCATGACTTTGTCTTTATCGGGCAAGAGTCAATTGTTTGGCGTTAGCCTGTCTAACTTACAGTCTAGAAAATTGCTTTCAGTGACTATGTGCATGGAAGTTTTAGGTCTCATAACTGCAGCATCGGGCGTGGTTCCCTTTGCTCGTTTTTTCATCAGAGACCTCTTTTTTGCTTTGCATACTGAATCAATGGTGCTGGGATTGTTTTTAGATATCACAGTTGTGATCATCATTTTATTCAGGGGGCCTCCTTTTCTTTGTCCTTCCTGGACTGTATTCTTAATGGATACAAGTCTTACAGGTTGGGGAGCTGTCTGAGGGTCTCTAACAGCACAAGGGGTTTGGAAACTTCAAGAGGCGAGGTTTCCAATCGATATTTTGGAACTCTGTGCTATTTTCAGATCTCTTTCAGGCTTGGCTTCTTTTAGGAGAGAACTTTTCATTTTGCTTTCAGACAATATCACAACTGTGGCATATGTCAATCATCAAATATGGACTCACAGTTCTTTAGCAATTAAGAAGTATCTTGAATATGTTCTTAGGTGAATTTCATCTCCTGTCTAATTTCTACCATTTATATCAGGTTTAGACATTTGGGAGGTGGATTATCTCAGCCGTCAGTCTTTACATCTGGGAGAGTGGTATCTCTATACAGATGTGTTCTCTCAATTTCCCAGGTACCTTTTCAGGTCCAGGGATCCTCAGGTGGAAATGATGGATGCATTAGCAGTGTCTTAGTTTTGCAACCTGGCTTCATCTTTCCGCATCTGTTTTTTTCTTCCAAAGGTGATCTCCAAGATCATATTGGCACAGTCTCATGTGTTTCTGATAGCATCAGCATGGCCTCACAGGTTTGGTATGTGGATCTTGTTCAGATGTCCAGTTGCCATCCTTGGCCGCTTTCTCTTTGGCCAGCCCTCTTGTTTTAGGGGCTATATTTCCATCAGGACTTCAAATTACTATTTTGAAGGTATGGAAATTGTTTAGTATTTAGTCATAGAGGTTTCTCTGACTCAGTTTTTATCATCTATGTTGCAGGCTTATAAGTCTGTTTTAAGGAACACGTATTATCTGGTTTGGAAAACCTATATTTTATGGTGTTCTTCTCTTAAATTCTCTTGGCATTCATTTAGAATTCCTAGATTTTTACACTTTCTTCAGGATGGTTTGGATTAAGATTTGTCTGCAAATACTTTAAAGGGACAAATCTCTGCTCTTTCTGTTTTATTTAATAAGAAAGATTGCTAATCTTCCTGACTTTCACTGTTTTGTTCAGGCTTTGGTTCGTATCAAGCCTGTTATTAAATCAATCTCTCCTCCTTGAAGTCTTAATTTGATTTTAAAGGCTTTGCAGGCTCCTCCATTTGAGCCTATGCATTATTTGGTTATTAGACTACTTTCTTGGAAAGTATTGTTCCTTTTGGCTATCTCTTCAGCTAGAAGAGTTTCTGATTTGTCTGCTTTCTCTTATGAGTCTCCTTTTCTGATTTTCCATCAGGATAAAGCTGTTTTGTGGACTTTGTTTGAATTTTTTTTTGAAAATAATTTTTTTATTGAAGTTAAAGCATACATCATCACAACAAGGACTCGCCCTGAGGCCAAAGTTACAACAAAGAAAATAATACATTGTCTATACAGAGGTATTATTAAGTAAGCAATATGCATATATATTTCCAATCTGGATATGAAGATAGACAGTATCTTAGGCGAGATGATATAGAACTTCATTTTATATTATCAGCGTATGAGCTCCACATTCCAATAGTATTTTACCTAAGACCAAAATATTAGTCTGTGGAGATTTAACATGAATATCAGCCACTCTTGGGCCGAGCGATATAAGGGGGAGGGAGATATTCAGCGGGTAAGCACCGCTATGCGCATAGGGAAAGGAGGTGGGGGGACGGAGCCATGTTTAAATGTAAGTAAGTAATATAGGGTGCCTGGAGAGGGCTTAGAGGTGCCCGATCGTAGAGATCTTATGTTATTGGAGTTTAAGTATTGTCAGCGTACTTTACAATATATATGGAACTAAGTGGGGGAGTTACTAAGGTCTTCTGTAGTTACATAAAGGCTAAGGAGTAGATGGGTTGTAGAAGGGTTGTTTTAGGTTGCAAAATGTATGTGTCTATATGAGATAAAGCAGATGCTTTATTGTCTGGGCTAGTAGCTGTTGTCTTAGGTATAAACATCCAGTTATTGGTATATGTCAAGACTTATGTGATGTCGTGTAGCAGACACTCCATCTATCTTTATACATTTGAGAAATATTTTAAGCATATCTAAGACTTAGAAAACATGAGGAAGCTATGACAAAACAGACATCATATAGCATAAGAATTGTACATCAATTAGCCAACAAAAACAGATACCTGTAGGTCTAAAAATAGAATTGAGTCTATATAACACTATACGAAGAATAGAGCATGTTTAGACATAAGAAAGTTACCTCTAAAACAGTAAGGAGCTGCGGACCTATACTAAAAATATACAATTCCATATAACATTTGAGTAGATAGTAAACAGCTATAACTTGCCAATTCAAGAATAAACATTTCTCAAACTTGTGTCTAATCTTTCCCTATTACTGGGCCATTAGAGCAGAAAAGTACTAAACCTGAACTATATCTAGGTGGGGTTTCTAAAATAGCGAAATATAAGATCTAGAATGTTATACACGTCCCTACAGAGAGTTGTAAAACACATTAAGTTGAGGGAAATTTTAGCAAGATATACCTATAAATATTTAGACCAGAATAGAATTACTTTCCATTCTCTTGTGAGAGGAGTGATCAATTTTAGCATCTAATAAGGGATGTTAGCGATTAGATACGTTTGATCATATAAAAAAACAACACATTATATATGTAGTATGCAACATAACCCGCAAGGAGATAATGCAATTTATAAAATCCTTTTAACAGTAGTATGTAATAGTACTAATTGGAGCGAGATAGCACTATGTACAAATTTTTCTGAGTTAGACCTTAAGAGGAATAGTTGAAATCGTGCTAAGTGAGTGATATGTAAGACCTGTTATTATGTGTCTGGTGGTGTTAACTAGTGGTTATTCAGAGCGTAAGCTACCATATAATGCTAAAAATACCTCCACATAGATTATGAAGCTAAAAAACCTCTTTGAGAGTGTAAATACCAACTCAGTAATGGCTATCATAAGAGGCAATTATATGCTGAGAGCTAACAATTAGACAGTAAATCAATGCAAATGTTGTACAATACATAGCAATAAGTACATCTGGTTAAAAATTAAGCATCTAAGATTCTAACAGGTAAGAATGGATATCTAATATATTCGTTGCAAGGCCTCAAACTCAGCATCAGTGTGGGCTATAAAATGCGATAGTATACTAAGTTGAACTACATAACTTTCACTTGTAATAGGAGTTTCATCAGCAGAATATATATATTAATCAGTAACTTTCATAGCTTATACATACAGTAGAGACTACAATCTGTAACCATATGAGCCAGCAGGAAGAGTATAAATGTGCTCCATGCGAGTGACACAAAAACATAACCATTGAGACACATAGGCAAATAGTAATGAACATGTTGTAACACTAAAACGTTTACCTTATACAGAAGTTAATAATAATCAGTGATATAGCGTATTCAGAAAGAAATAAACCAAGCCTCTGAATATAGTAGTATAACTAGCATTGATAATATTAAAGGGTATGGAGTATATGAGGGCCTATAAACTGGACTTTAGAACCAAAATATCAGGGGCTAGAAAGTATGAGGCAGGCAAAAGTGTTAAATAGTAGTCCACTGTAATTAGTATACAACAAATAACTAACAGTTCAAAGGTTGCCCCAAAACAAGAGAAACATGTACTAGAAGAATTCAAAGCAGTGCAACTCTTAGCAGACAGCTTGCGGATTGTCAGGGGATCCTCATCTGGTTGAGCCCTTAAATCTGACCTGAGACACTAGATATCTCAGCCGATACCCTCTCTCAAGCAAAGACTTTTACAAATATGGCAGTCAAATGCGTCTGAAAATCTTCGCGGCTGGGAGTCATGGCGCTGGGTAAACAGATTAGTTGAGTCCCACCTGTGAGAGATTAGTTTCTCCAACATAGGTGTGTCCGGTCCACGGCGTCATCCTTACTTGTGGGATATTCTCTTCCCCAACAGGAAATGGCAAAGAGCCCAGCAAAGCTGGTCACATGATCCCTCCTAGGCTCCGCCTTCCCCAGTCATTCTCTTTGCCGTTGTACAGGCAACATCTCCACGGAGATGGCTTAGAGTTTTTTGGTGTTTAAATGTAGTTTTTATTCTTCAATCAAGAGTTTGTTATTTTAAAATAGTGCTGGTATGTACTATTTACTCTGAAACAGGAAAGAGATGAAGATTTCTGTTTGTAAGAGGAAAATGATTTTAGCAACCGTTACTAAAATCGATGGCTGTTTCCACACAGGACTGTTGAGAGGAATTAACTTCAGTTGGGGGAAACAGTGAGCAGACTTTTGCTGCTTGAGGTATGACACATTTCTAACAAGACTCGGTAATGCTGGAAGCTGTCATTTTCCCTATGGGAACCGGTAAGCCATTTTCTTAGTTTAAGTAAAAGAATAAAGGGCTTCATTAGGGCTTAAAAAACTGGTAGACATTTTTCTGGGCTAAAACGATTACTTTACTAAGTATATTTGGCAGATTATTACTTTTAATAGTTATTAAATCTTGGGGATTGTTTTAATAAAAACGGCAGGCACTGTATTGGACACCTTTTTCACTGGGGGCCTTTTCTAGTCATAGACAGAGCCTCATTTTCGCGCCTCTAATGCGCAGTTGTTTTTGGAAAGCATGGCATGCAGATGCATGTGTGAGGAGCTAAGAACCACTGAAAAAGCTTATAGAAGGCATCATTTGGTATCGTATTCCCCTCTGGGCTTGGTTGGGTCTCAGCAAAGCAGATACCTGGGACTGTATAGGGGTTAAATGTAAAAACGGCTCCGGTTCCGTTATTTTAAGGGTTAAAGCTTTCAAATTTGGTGTGCAATACTTTTAAGGCTTTAAGTTACTGTGGTGAAATTTTGGTGAAATTTGAACAATTCCTTCATACTTTTTCACATATTCAGTAATAAAGTGTGTTCAGTTTGAAATTTAAAGGGACAGTAACGGTTTTATTGTAAAACGTTTTTTGTGCTTTGTTCACAAGTTTAAGCCTGTTTAACATGTCTGAACCATCAGATAACGATGTTCTATATGTATGAAAGCCAATGTGTCTCCCCATTTAAATATATGTGATATATTTGTGTCATAATGTCCAAACAAAGTAGGGATAATAATGCCATAGATATGATATTGCCCAAGATGATTCCTCTAATGAGGGGAGTAAGCATGGTACTGCATCATCCCCTTCTGTGTCTACACCAGTTTTGCCCACACAAGAGGCCCCTAGTACATCTAGTGCGCCAATACTTATTACCATACAACAATTAATGGCTGTAATGGATAATTCTATTGCATGCATTTTTTCCAAAATGCCTACTTATCAGAGAAAGCGTGATTGCTCTGTTTTAAACACTGAAGAGCAAGAGGACGCTGATGATATCTGTTCTGACATACCCTCACACCTATCTGAAGGGGCCAGGAGGGAGGTTTTGTCTGAGGGAGAAATTTCAGATTCAGGGAAAATTTCTCAACAAGCAGAACCTGATATTGTAACTTTTAAATTTAAATTTCAACATCTCCACGCACTACTTAAGGAGGTATTATCTACTCTGGATGATTGTGACAATTTGGTCATTCCAGAGAAATTAGGTAAGATGGACAAGTTCCTAGAGGTTCCGGTGCCCCCCGATGTTTTTCCTATACCCAAGCGGGTGGCGGACATAGTAAATAAGGAGTGGGAAAGGCCCGGCATACCTTTTGTCCTCCCCCTATATTTAAGAAATTAGTTCCTATAGTCGACCCCAGAAAGGACTTATAGCATTCAGTCCCCAAGGTCGAGGGGGCGGTTTCTACTCTAAACAAACGCACTTCTATTCCTATAGAAGATAGTTGTGCTTTCAAGATCCTATGGATTTAAGGTTAGAGGGTTTGCTTAAAAAGATGTTTGTTCAGCAAGGTTACCTTCTACAACCAATTTCATGCATTGTTCCTGTCACTACAGCTGCGTGTTTCTGGTTTGAAGAACTAGAAAAGTCGCTCAATAAAGAATCTTCGTACGAGGAGGTTTTGGACAGAGTTCAAGCTCTTAAATTGGCTAACTCTTTTTTATTTTAGAGGCCGCTTTGCAATTAGCTAGATTAGCGGCGAATAATTCAGGGTTTGCTATCGTGGCGCGCAGTGCGCTTTTGCTTAACATCCCTTTCAAGGGTAAAACACTGTTTGGCCCTGACTTGAAAGAGATTATTTCAGACATCACTGGGGGAAAGGGCCACGCCCTTCCTCTGGATAGGTCTTTTAAGGCTAAAAAGAAGCCAAATTTTCGTCCCTTTCGCAGAAACGGACCAGCCTCAAATTCTACACCCTCTAAGCAAGAGGGTAATACTTCTCAAACCAAGCCAGCCTGGAGGCCGATGCAAGGCTGGAACAAGGGTAAGCAGGCCAAGTCACCTGCCACTGCTACCAAAACAGCATGAAGTGTTGGCCCCCGATCTGGGAAGGATCTGGTGGGGGGCAGACTTTCTCTCTTTGCTCAGGCTGGGGCAAGAGATGTTCAGGATCCTTGGGCGCTAGAAATAGTTTCTCAAGGTTATCTCCTGGAATTCAGGGAACTACCCCCAAGGGGAAGGTTCCACGGGTCTCAATTATCTTCGAACAGGCATTCTTACACTGTGTAGAAGACCTGTTAAGCATGGGAGTGATTCATCCTGTTCCATTAGGAGAACAAGGGATGGGTTTTTACTCCAACCTGTTCATAATTCCCAAAAAAGAGGGAACATTCAGACCTATTTTAGATCTCAAGATTCTAAACAAGTTTCTAAGGGTTTCATCATTCAAAATGGAAACCATTCGAACGATCCTTCCTACCATCCAGGAAGGTCAATTCATGACCACGGTGGACTTAAAGGATGCGTACCTACGTATTCCTATCCACAAGGAACATTTTCGGTTCCTAAGGTTCGCCTTTCTGGACAAGCATTACCTGTGGCACTTCCATTCGGATTAGCCACTGCTCCAAGGATTTTCACAAGGGTACTAGGGTCCCTTCTAGCGGTGCTAAGACCAAGGGGCATTGCAGTAGTACCTTACTTGGACGACATCCTGATTCAAGTGTCGTCTCTGTCAAAAGCAAGGGCTCATACGGACATTGTCCTAACCTTTCTCAGATCTCACAGGTGGAAAGTGAACATAGAAAAAAGTTCTCTGTCCCCGTCAACAAGAGTTCCCTTCTTGGGAACAATAATAGTTTCCTTAGAAATGAAGGTTTTTCTGACAGAGGCCAGAAAATCAAAACTTCTAAGCTCTTGTCAGGTACTTCATTCTGTT
Source organism: Bombina bombina (assembly GCF_027579735.1). Classification (NCBI taxonomy): domain Eukaryota; kingdom Metazoa; phylum Chordata; class Amphibia; order Anura; family Bombinatoridae; genus Bombina; species Bombina bombina. The sequence continues at coordinate 345,745,082 of NC_069502.1, read as the reverse complement.
CTTCTTCCTTCCATAGCGCAGTCCATGGAAGTAATAGGTTTGATGGTTGCGGCAATGGACATAGTTCCTTTTGCACGAATTCATCTAAGACCATTGCACCTGTGCATGCTCAGACAGTGGAATGGGGATTATACAGACTTGTCTCCGACGATACAAGTAGATCAAATAACCAGAGATTCACTCCGTTGGTGGCTGACCCTGGACAACCTGTCACGGGGAATGAGCTTCCGCAGACTAGAATAGGTCATTGTCACGACCGACGCCAGTCTGGTGGGCTGGGGCGCGGTCTGGGAACCCCTGAAAACTCAGGGTCTATGGTTTCGGGAAGACTCTCTTCTCCCGATAAACATAATGGAACTGAGAGCGATATTCAATGCTCTCAAGGCTTGGCCTCGACTAGCAAAGGCCAAATTCATAAGGTTTCAATCAGACATCATGACGACTGTTACATATATCAACCATCAGGGGGTAACAAGGAGTTCCCTGGCGATGGAGGAGCATCCGGGGGAGTGGGAACTCCATCTGGAAATCTTTGCCCAAATAACTCAATTATGGGGCATTCCAGACATGGTTCTGATGGCCTCTCGTCAGAACTTCATGGTCCCTTGTTACGGGTCCAAATCCAGGGATCCCAAGGCGACTCTATTGGATACAATAGTAGCACCTTGGATCTTCAACCTAGCTTATGTATTCCCACCGTTTCCTCTCATTCCCAGGCTGGTAGCCAGGATCAATCTGGAGAGGGCTTCGGTGACCCTGATAGTTCCTGTGTGGCCACGCAGGACTTGGTATGCAGACCTGGTGAATGTGTCATCGGCTCCACCATGGAAGCTACCTTTGAGACAGGACCTTCTTATTCAGGGTCCATTCGAACATCCGAATCTGGTTTTCCTCCAACTGACTGCTTGGAGTTTGAACGCTTGATTTTATCAAAGCGTGGGTTTTCAGATTCTGTAATAGATACTCTTATTCAGGCTAGAAAGCCTGTAACTAGAAAAATTTACCATAATATATGGAAAAAATATATCTGTTGGTGTGAATCTAAAGGATTCCCATGGAACAAGATAAAAATTCCTAAGATTCTTTCCTTTCTACAAGAAGGTTTGTAGAAAGGATTTTCTGCGAGTTCTCTGAAGGGACAGATCTCTGCTTTATCTGTTTTACTTCACAAAAGGCTGGCAGCTGTGCCAGACGTTTAAGCGTTTGTTCAGGCTCTGGTTAGAATCAAGCCTGTTTACAGACCTTTGACTCTTCCCTGGAGTCTTAATCTAGTTCTTTCAGTTCTTCAAGGGGTTCCGTTTGAACCCTTACATTCCGTAGATATTAAGTTATTATCTTGGAAAGTTTTGTTTTAGGTTGCAATTTCTTCCGCTAGAAGAGTTTCTGAGTTATCTGCTCTGCAGTGTTCTCCGCCCTATCTGGTCCATGCAGATAAGGTGGTTTTACGTACTGAGCCTGGTTTTCTTCCGAAGGTTGTTTCCAACAAAAATATTAACCAGGAGATAGTTGTACCTTCTTTGTGTCCGAATCCAGTTTCATAGAAGGAACGTTTGTTACACAATTTGGACGTTGTCCGTGCTCTAAAATTCTATTTAGATGCTACAAAGGATTTCAGACAAACATCTTCCTTGTTTGTTGTTTATTCTGGTAAAAGGAGAGGTCAAAAAGCAACTTCTACCTCTCTATCTTTTTGGCTTAAAAGCATCATCAGATTGGCTTATGAGACTGCCGGACGGCAGCCTCCTGAAAGAATCACAGCTCATTCCACTAGGGCCGTGGCTTCCACATGGGCCTTTAAGAACGAGGCTTCTGTTGATCAGATATGTAAGGCAGCGACTTGGTCTTCACTGCACACTTTTACCAAATTTTACAAATTTGATACTTTTGCTTCTTCTGAGGCTATTTTTGGGAGAAAGGTTTTGCAAACCGTGGTGCCTTCCATCTAGGTGACCTGATTTGCTCCCTCCCATCATCCGTGTCCTAAAGCTTTGGTATTGGTTCCCACAAGTAAGGATGACGCCGTGGACCGGACACACCTATGTTGGAGAAAACAGAATTTATGTTTACCTGATAAATTACTTTCTCCAACGGTGTGTCCGGTCCACGGCCCGCCCTGGTTTTTTAATCAGGTCTGATGATTTATTTTCTTTAACTACAGTCACCACGGTATCATATGATTTCTCCTATGCAAATATTCCTCCTTTACGTCGGTCGAATGACTGGGGAAGGCGGAGCCTAGGAGGGATCATGTGACCAGCTTTGCTGGGCTCTTTGCCATTTCCTGTTGGGGAAGAGAATATCCCACAAGTAAGGATGACGCTGTGGACCGGACACACCGTTGGAGAAAGTAATTTATCAGGTAAACATAAATTCTGTTTTTCCTTCAGTGATAGATTGCTGTGTATCGGCACGGACATAAATCAGTAGCGGTTCCCATCTCTGCTTAACTTTGGTGAGGCGTCTCACCAAAGTCTCTGCCTGATCTTCTAAGCCTTCCAAGGCAGAATCGCCAAGTGCTGTGAGCGGTCGGTGAATGCGCTCTGACCTCTGCATATAGGAGCCTGTGCTATCGCACATTGCCTCAGTAGCGTTAGAGCCTGGGGGCAAGTGCCGCCTTAGTAGAGGAAGCGCACCTGGTATCTGGTATTGCAGCGCCTTGTTCTGGGTGGTCTCCCAAATGTCCACCGGACTAGTTATCATGCGGGTCGTGCTGTTAGTTTCCAGTTGCGTCGGGTCATCTCCTTCACAGCCGCCCAAGGTATAGATTAGGTCTCCTCCAGGCTGCACCGCCCGAGATCTTGTGGGACAAGGCTGGGCAAGTAGCGGGTCTTCTGTCAGGCCCTCCATGTGGGCCTCATATTGATGTAGGCAGACAGCGCCATCTTGGATTCGTAACTCCGTAAAGACGGATCGCAGATTGCTGAAATGACTGTCAGCTTTGTCTAATAAGCCCGCCAGCAGAGTAGTTAGATGCACAGAGGTGTCTTCCATCTTAGGAATAGTGCAAGGTGGGAGAATAGGTTTCCAACTCATATTATATTAAAGTTTTAACTTTTAGGCTCCAGGAGCCCAGCTAAGATGCGTCTGTTTCCTTCAGCAGTTGACTCCGCCCCCCCCGACTTTGTTTGAATTTCTTCCTAAGGTTGTGAATTCTCAAAACATTAGTAGGGAAACTGTTGTTCCTTCTTTGTGTCCTAATTCTAAGAATACTCTTGAAAGAACTTTACATTCTTTGGCTGTTGTAAGAGCATTGACATATTATGTTGAAGCTACTAAAGATTTCAGAAAGACTTCTAGTCTATATGTTGTTTTTTCTGTTTCTAGCAAAGGTCAGAAAGCCTCTGCCATTTCTTTGGCATCTTGATTAAAACTTTGGATTCACAAGGCTTATTTGGAGATGGGACAGTCTCCGCCTCAGAATTATAGCTCATTCTACTAGATCAGTCGCCACTTCTTGGGCTTTTGAGAATAAAGTATAGAAAAAAACATCTATAAATAGAGGTGTGGATAGGGAAGCCTAGGATTCTCCGACAGGAGTCCCCTTAGAGTAAGCCTACGTATCCCTAAGGGGCAGTGCCTAATACCGAATTCACAGTTTAACAAAAATGGGGGAGAGACAGAGGTATTATGTGGCACACTTTGGATGAGAGCCTAGAAACAATAATTACTTGAGAGTGAGCTCGAAGGACTGGTATAAATTAAAATATAACTTTTATTAGTTTAATTATAAAAATTAGTGAAAACATCAATATAGGTAAAATTAAATGATATAAGGATGACCCACTAAACAGACAATAATTGAAATGGTTCAGTATTAAATCAATGTAAGGTCAGCTGGTTATGGAGAGTGCTGATGACCCTAAATTTAGATATCAGTCTTTCTATAAAGTCTGGAGGCTCTATCACAATTCCGGTATGTGGGGTCAAAATGAGACTCAGTCTTAAAGCGGCTGCAAACTAGCTAAACCTAAATTGAACCATAGACAATATGGTTATTCACCCTTGAGGGGGTAAATGTTGTTGTGATTATAAATATATCATATGTGAATTCCTAAATACAAAAGGGGATGTTATCAAACCATCTGCTTATCTAATAGAAGAAAAAATAAAGTGTTAAAAAGAAATGTGTGTTAAGGAGAAAACACACTATTATAATGTAGGATAATACACGCTTCTCTTACACCTAATGGGGCATAAGCCCTTTAATGTACGATATAAAGTACTCAGAGCTATCTAGGCTTAAAAAGTTTCTTTGAAAAGCTTATTAGGTATTGGGTTTTAACCTCAGATTTTGGAATAACCAGAGGGATTGGGGCACTAGGTGTGACCGTGAATAACTAGTGGATAATCAGCGAATGTATAACTTAGAAGTATATAACTTTCAAAAATAAAACACTATTAAGTTATATTACGGTTGCCAGGTTTCTCAAACAGATGCCCCAATTATATATATATATATATATATATATATATATATATATATATATATATATATATATATATATATATATATATATATATTTACCCCCTCAAGGGTGAATAACCATATCGTTTATGGTTCAATTTAGGTTTAGTGACGCGAGTGTGTCAATTACGGTTATTTATTTAGTTAGTTTGCAGCCGCTTAAAGACTGAGTCTCATTTTGACCCCACATAACAGAATTATGATAGAGGAGACCATATGCCTCCAGACTTTATAGAATGACTGACTGATATTTAAATTTAGGGTCATCAGCACTCTACATAACCAGCTAACCTTACATTGATTTAATACTGAACCATTTCAATTATTGTCTGTTTAGTGGGTCATCCTTATATTTATATGTGCTTTCCTTATATAATTTAATTTGCCCTATATTGGTGTTTTCACTGATTTTTATAATTAAACTAATAAAATCTATATTTTAATTTGTACCAGTCCTTTTTTAAGACTTATTTCTTTCATGTAATTGGCAAGAGTCCATGAGCTAGTGACATATGGGATATACAATCCTAACAGGAGGGGCAAAGTTTCCCAAACCTCAGAATGCCTATAAATACACCCCTCACCACACCCACAATTCAGTTTTACAAACTTTGCCTCCTATGGAGGTGGTGAAGTAAGTTTGTGCTAAGATTTCTACGTTGATATGCGCTTCTCAGCATTGTTGAAGCCCGATTCCTCTCAGAGTACAGCGAATGTCAGAGGGACGTGAAGGGAGTATCACTTATTGAATACGATGATTTCCCTAACGGGGGTCTATTTCATAGGTTCTCTGTTATCGGTCGTAGAGATTCATCTCCTACCTCCCTTTTCAGATCGACGATATACTCTCAATTTACCATTACCTCTACTAATAACTGTTTTAGTACTGGTTTGGCTATATGTGGATGGGTGTCTTTTGGTAAGTATGTTTTTATTTTCTTAAGACACCTCAGCTATGGTTTGGCACTTTATGCATTTATATAAAGTTCTAAATATATGTATTGTACTTATATTTGCCATGAGTCAGGTTCATGTATTTCCTTCTGCAGACTGTCAGTTTCATATTTGGGGAATATAAACATCTTTTAAATATGAAATTTATTTCTTACCTGGGGTTTAGTCTTTTTTTCAATTGACTACTTCTTACAAATTGTGGGCGGTATTAGGCCCGCGGGTGCGACAAATGCTAAACTTTATTGCGTCGTTGGCGCCAAAAAAATTTTGGAGCGAAAAAGTATGTCTATGACGCAAGTTCGTCACTTCCGGCTTCATACTTGACGCCGAGACCTTTCATACTGTTGCGTCATTAGTGACGCGAGTGTGTCAATTACGGTTATTTTTTTGGCGCCAAAAAAGTTTAGTTACGTTGTGCGTCAAACTTTTTTATTATTTCAATACCCCATTGATGTTTGCCTCTTGCTTTCTCTTGTAAGGTGTATCCAGTCCACGGGTTCATCCATTACTTGTGGGATATTGTCCTTCCCAACGGGAAGTTGAAAGAGGACACCCACAGCAGAGCTGTCTATATAACTCCTCCCCTAACTGCCACCCCCAGTCATTCTCTTGCAACTCTCGACAAGATAAGAAGTATAAGAGATATGTGGTGACTTAGTGTAGTTTTTACCTTCAATCAAGAGTTTGTTATTTTTAAACGGTACCGGCGTAGTACTGTTTTACTCCCAGGCAGAAATTAGAAGAAGAATCTGCCTGGAGGTTGATGATCTTAGCGGTTTGTCCATTGCTGTTATCATGCATAACTGAAGAAGACTTCAGTTGGGGGAACGGTTTGCAGTTTACCTGCTTTGAGGTATGTTCAGTATATTTATTTCTAGAGAGATAAGATCTAGAAAATGCTGACAGAGCCTTGTATAATTGAGGTAAGCCTGATGCAGTGATTTAACAAGGACTGGGATCATGCTTACAAAAAAGGGTAATATTCATGTTAATACTCATATTTCTTAGTGTCAAAACGTTTACATGTTTACATGAACGTTTTTTTCTCTGAGGGTGATAAATCGTTTTTTGGGGCCTAGTTTCCACATGGCTAGTCAGATACTCCTAGGAGTATTTTCTTAAGGCCCTCTGACATCAAATGCATGGTGGGAGGGGCCTATTTTCGCTCTCTAGATGCGCAGTTCTTATTCAGACTGAGACATCCAGCTTCCCCAAAGGAGTCCTCTGGCATCTGAGGACCACTATAGAGGGCTTATTTCTTCCCTAAATCGTATTTGAGGGCAGGTAGGAGCCACAGCAGAGCTGTGGCAAGGTGTTTAACTGTTTATTAAGGTTTTTCAAATCCGGTTTGGGGCCTAAAGGGTTAATCATCCATTTGCAAGTGGGTGCAATGCTGCTTTAGTCCCTTATACACACTGTAAACATTTTGAAGAGTTTACTACTTTTTAACACTGTTTTGCAGTTTATGTGATAGTTTTTTTCTCTTAAATGCACAGTACCGTTTTTGTTTAATTGCTGTTTCACATTTATTAAAGTGTTTTCCAAGCTAGCTGGTCTCATTACTAGTCTGTTAAACATGTCTGACATAGAGGAAACTCCTTGTTCAATATGTTTAGAAGCCATTGTGGAACCCCCTCTTAGAATGTGTACCAAATGTACTGAATTTTCTATAAATTATAAAGACAATATTTTGGCATTTAAAGATTTATCACCAGAGGTTTCTCAGACTGACAATACGGAGGTTATGCCATCTAGCTCTCCCCACGTGTCAGAACCTATAACTCCCGCTCAAGTGACGCCAAGTACATCTAGCGCGTCCAATGCGTTTACCTTACAAGACATGGCGGCAGTTATGACTAATACTCTCACAGAGGTATTGTCCAAACTGCCAGGGTTACAAGGAAAGCGAGACAGCTCTGGGGCTAGAACAAATACAGAGCTTTCTGTCGCTTTAGTAGCTATGTCTGATATACCCTCACAATGTGTAACGAATCCAGTGCTTAGTTACCAGAAAAGGTTTGAATGTAGCTCTTTTGTCTAACAATTTCTGCAAACACAGACTCAGTTTGGACAGAAAAGGTAACAGTGAGCAATTAATTGCCAGTAGGAGTGGATACAAGGTAACACAAATTACCTCTAAGCAGAAGTAGAATGAACAAAGTTCTTGTACGAATTCACTATAATAAACAAGATGTCACAGATGTATTCCAGATAGTAAAGTAGAATCCTTCACACACATTCACCCAATAAAATATTTACAGTCTCAAACACACAGTCTGTCTCAGGTTGATAATAAACATATGAACAGCTGAGTCTTAATACAGGAACGTACTTACACAGAGCTGAGGAATAGCAGGTAGTCAGGATTTACCTTAGGGTAATGGTAGCTGAGTAAGAGGACAAATCCTAGTAAGCTGTGAGCAGAAGTAGGTTACAGGAACAGTTTACCTGAGAGACTTCACGGAGGAACAGCGGTGCTGTATTGAAGGCTTGCGGTGAATGTGTGACTCACTTCCGGTTAGCAGAAACTGGAGTTGGAGAGCAGCTGCGGTATCGCGGTCAGTGAAGGAAACTGACAGGCGCTGCAAAGGGAGAGCTGCAATGGATTTTCCAGTAGCGGTTGTGCACAGGTAAATAGGGCATATAGAAAAACTCTCTGGAAGGAAAGTAGATCCACAAGTTCAAACTGTAGATTGTTGATGAAGATCCCCTGAGGGTTCTAGGTATTGGTAATGGACCTGGAGTTTTGGCAAAAGGTTACAAACGTAAGGCTGCTTGTATTCTCAATAATCAGGCAAGGTATGGAAGTAGGAGGCTCCCTTTTAAAGGAGTGAAGTGCATGCAGGGAGATACCTTAAAGGTATATCACACAATGCTCCGAAGCCGCGGCAAGGGAGTTGCTTTCTGAGGGTGAGATTTCAGATTCAATGAAGACGTTTCTTCAGTCCGATTCTGAAATGATAGCCTTTAAATTTAAGCTTGAACACCTCCGCTTATTGCTCAGGGAGGTTTTAGCGACTCTGGATGACTGTGACCCCATTGTAGTTCCAGAGAAATTGTGTAAAATGGACAAATACTTTGCAGTGCCTGTTTACACTGATGTCTTTCCAGTCCCTAAGAGGTTCTCGGAAATTATTACTAAGGAATGGGATAGACCAGGTGTTCCGTTCTCTCCCCCTCCTGCTTTTAAAAAGATTTTTCCCATAGATGTCGCTATACGGGACTCGTGGCAGACAGTCCCTAAGGTGGAGGGTGCTGTTTCTACCCTAGCTAAGCGTACAACTATCCCCGTCGAGGACAGTTGTGCTTTCTTAGATCCTATGGATAAAAAATTGGTGGGTCTCCTTAAGAAAATTTTTATCCATCAAGGTTTTATTCTCCAGCCTCTTGCATGCATTGCCCCAGTTACTGCTGCAGCGGCTTTTTGGTTCGAGTCTCTTGAGGAGGCTCTACAGGTGGAGACCCCGTTAGATGATATTTTAGACAGGATTAAAGCTCTCAAGTTAGCTAATTCCTTTATTTCTAACTCCGTTTTTCATCTAACCAAACTAACGGCTAAGAATTCAGGTTTTGCCATTCTGGCGCACAGGGCGCTATGGCTTAAGTCCTGGTCAGCAGACGTTACTTCAAAGTCTAAGCTTCTTAACATCCCCTTCAAAGGACAGACCCTATTCGGGCCGGGCCTGAAGGAGATCATTTCTGATATTACTGGAGGAAAAGGTCACGCCCTTCCTCAGGATAGGTCCAATAAATTAAGGACCAAACAGAATAATTTTCGTTCATTTCAAAACTTCAAGAGTGGCGCAGCTTCAGCTTCCTCTAATGCAAAACAAGAGGGAAATTTCGCCCAGTCCAAACCAGTCTGGAGACCGAACCAGGCTTGGAACAAGGGGAAGCAGGCCAAAAAACACGCTGCCGCCTCTAAGACAGCATGAAGGAGTAGCCCCCGATCCGGGACCGGATCTAGTAGGGGGCAGACTTTCTCTCTTCGCCCAGGCTTGGGCAAGAGACGTCCAGGATCCCTGGGCATTAGAGATTGTTTCCCAGGGATATCTTCTGGACTTCAAAGCTTCATCTCCAAAGGGGAGATTTCATCTCTCACAATTATCTGTAAACCTGATAGAGAGAGGCATTCTTACGTTGTGTTCAAGACCTACTGGTGATGGGAGTGATCCACCCAGTTCCAAGGGAGGAACAGGGGCAGGGCTTCTATTCAAATCTGTTTATAGTTCCCAAAAAAGAGGGAACTTTCAGACCAATTTTGGATCTCAAGATCCTAAACAAATTTCTCAGGGTCCCATCCTTCAAGATGGAGACTATCCGAACCATCCTCCCTATGATCCAGGAGGGTCAATCTATGACTACCGTGGACTTAAAGGATGCTTATCTCCACATTCCGATTTACAGAGATCATTATCAGTTCCTCAGGTTCGCCTTCTTAGACAGGCATTACCAGTTTGTGGCTCTTCCCTTCGGGTTAGCCACGGCACCAAGAATCTTTATGAAGGTTCTAGGGTCCCTACTGGCGGTTCTAAGGCCATGGGGCATAGCGGTGGCTCCTTACCTAGACGACATTCTGATACAGGCGTCGACTTTTCAAATCGCCAGGTCCTATACGGACATTGTCTTGCCTTTCTGAGGTCTCACGGGTGAAAGGTGAACGAAGAAAAGAGTTCTCTCTCCCCTCTCACAAGAGTTTCCTTCCTAGGAACACTGATAGATTCAGTAGAAATGAAAATTTTTCTGACAGAGGTCAGGTTATCAAAGCTTCTAACTTCCTGCCGTGCTCCTCTTCATTCCATTTCTCGGCCGTCAGTGGCTCAGTGTATGGAAGTAATCGGCCTAATGGTAGCGGCAATGGACATAGTTCCGTTTGGCCGCCTACATCTCAGACCACTGCAACTTTGCATGCTCAATCAGTGGAATGGGGACTACACAGATTTGTCCCCTCTGCTAAATCTGGATCAAGAGACCAGGGATTCTCTTCTCTGGTGGTAATCTCGGGTCCATCTGTCCAGGGGAATGAGTTTCCGCAGGCCATAGTGGACTATAGTGAAGACAGATTCCAGCTTTCTGGGCTGGGGCGCAGTCTGGAACTCCCTGAAGGCTCAGGGTTCGTGGACTCAGGAGGAAGCCCTCCTTCCGATAAACATTCTGGAACTGAGAGCAATATTCAATGCTCTTCAGGCTTGGCCTCAACTAGATGCGGTCAGGTTCATCAGATTTCAGTCGGACAATATCACGACTGTAGCCTATATCAACCATCAGGGGGGAACAAGAAGCCCCCTGGCAATGTTGGAGGTTTCAAAGATAATTCTATGGGCAGAGGTTCACTCTTGCCATCTCTCAGCTATCCATATCCCAGGAGTAGAGAACTGGGAGGCGGATTTTCTAAGTCGGCAGACTTTTCATCCGGGGGAGTGGGAGCTCCATCCGGAGGTATTTGCCCAGCTGATTCAACTATGGGGCAAACCAGAACTGGATCTGATGGCGTCTCGCCCCAAGGCAGAACATAGTGATCTGAGATGTCATCGCAGAAAATGCAGCATGTCTGCAGAAAGAACAGGAACTGTTAGCACTTTAACTTTTCAGTGCAGCTCCACATTAGGCTGTTCCTTTTTAAACAGAGCTGTTCTCTCGCTACATTATATAAGTTTTCCTTAACACAGTGAATCCAGAGCAAAGTGCTGTTTGAAGACAACAGTCAAATATGCAGTAGTGCTGCAAAGCAGCAGTGCATTGATTGTTGTCTGGCTCTGAGATTTTTGCAAGCTCGTTCCCTAGCTTTTCACAGTCTGCAAAGCTGTTTTACTCTGAATGTAAGATGTTCGTATGAGCAATGCACCTTTTTTATTACTACATTTCTATGTTAGACTAAGAGAAAAGGAAACAAATTAATTCAAGAGACATTTTACAATTACTTTTTTTGTCTGCAGCTAATTTGTAATTCAATTTTCAACTACTGCACTAGATTATACAACTTTAAATATTGCTTTATTCTCCAGTTAACCAACACATTGCAATTGATCTGGTGCTTTAGTGTAACTGACAAATTTACAATTTTATTTTATTTAAAAATGACCTGCAGAAAAATTTTCACTAAAAAAATCTCATTGCAGAAAGTGAAAAAAAGTTCTGTCTCTGGGGCGTCTCGTCAGAACGCCAAGCTTCCTTGTTACGGGTCCAGGTCAAGGGATCCCCAGGCAGCGCTGATAGATGCTCTAGCAGTGCCCTGGTCCATCAGCCTGGCTTATGTGTTCCCACCATTTCCTCTCCTCCCTCGTCTGATTACCAAGATCAAGCAGGAGAGAGCTTCGGTGATTTTGATAGCACCTGCGTGGCCACGCAGGACTTGGTATGCAGATCTGGGGGACATGTCATCCTTTCCACCATGGACTCTGCCGCTGAGGCAGGACCTTCTACTCCAAGGTCCATTCAAACATCCAAATCCAATCTCCAAGCAGTCAGCCGCAAAGAAATTAAACGCTTGATTTTATCAAAACGTGGTTTCTCCGAGTCGATCATTGATACCTTAATTCAGGCTCGAAAGCCTGTCACCAGGAAAATCTATCATAAGATATGGTGTAAATATCTTCATTGGTGTGAATCCAAGGGTTACTCATGGAGTAAAGTCAGGATTCCTAGGATATTATCCTTTCTCCAAGAAGGATTGGAGAAGGGATTGTCAGCTAGTTCCTTAAAGGGACAGCGTCTGGCAGATGTTCCAGCGTTTTGTCAGGCTTTAGTTAGAATCAAGCCTGTGTTTAAACCTGTGGCTCCGCCATGGAGTTTAAATTTAGTTCTTAAACTTTTTCAAGGGGTTCCGTTTGAACCTCTGCATTCCATAGATATCAAGCTTTTATCTTGGAAAGTTCTGTTTTTGGTAGCTATCTCTTTGGCTCGAAGAGTTTCAGAGTTATCTGCCTTACAGTGTGATTCCCCTTATCTGATCTTCCATGCAGATAAGGTAGTTTTGCGTACCAAACCTGGGTTTCTTCCTAAGGTGGTATCTAATAAGAATATCAATCAGGAGATTGTTGTTCCGTCACTGTGTCCTAATCCTTCTTCAAAGAAGGAACGTCTATTACACAATCTTGACGTGGTTCGTGCTTTAAAGTTTTATTTACAATCTACTAAGGATTTTCGTCAAACATCTGCATTGTTTGTCGTCTACTCTGGAAAGAAGAGAGGCGAAAAGGCTTCAGCATCTTCTCTTTCTTTTTGGCTGAGAAGCATAATCTGTTTATCTTATGAGGCTGCTGGCCAGCAGCCTCCTGAAAGAATTACAGCTCATTCCACTAGAGCGGTAGCTTCCACATGGGCTTTTAAAAATGAGGCCTCTGTTGAACAGATTTGTAAGGCGGCGACTTGGTCTTCGCTTCATACTTTTTCTAAATTCTACAAATTTGATACTTTTGCTTCCTCGGAGGCTATTTTTGTGAGAAAGGTCTTGCAGGCAGTGGTGCCTTCCGTTTAAGTTCCTGCCTTGTCCCTCCCTTCATCCGTGTCCTAAAGCTTTGGTATTGGTATCCCACAAGTAATGGATGAACCCGTGGACTGGATACACCTTACAAGAGAAAACAAAATTTATGCTTACCTGATAAATTTCTTTCTCTTGTGTTGTATCCAGTCCACGGCCCGCCCTGTCAGTTTAAGGCAGGTGTTTTTTATTTATAAACTACAGTCACCACTGCACCCTAAAGTTTCTCCTTTTTCTTGCTTGTCTTCGGTCGAATGACTGGGGGTGGCAGTTAGGGGAGGAGCTATATAGACAGCTCTGCTGTGGGTGTCCTCTTGCAACTTCCTGTTGGGAAGGAGAATATCCCACAAGTAATGGATGAACCCGTGGACTGGATACACCACAAGAGAAAGAAATTTATCAGGTAAGCATAAATTTTGTTTTTTTCTATCAGAGGGCTATGCTATTTGCATCTTTTCCCATTCCTGAAACTGTCATATAAGGAAATAGATAATTTTGTTTTATATGTTGTTTTTTATCTTACATTTTGCAAGATGTCTCAACATGATCCTGCCTCAGAAGCTTCTACTGGAACATTGCTGCCTGACATCAGTTCAACCAAAGCTAAGTGCATTTGTTGTAAAATTGTAGAAATTATCTCACCGAATGTCATTTGTAATAGTTATCAAGATAAACTTTTACATGCAGATAGTGTATTCATTAGTAATAGTACATTGCCAGTTGCAGTTCCTTCAACTTCTAATGTGCATGATATACCTGTAAATTTTAAAGAATTTGTTTCTGATTCTATTCTGAAGGCTTTGTCTGCATTTCTACCTTCAAATAAACGTAAAAGGGCTTTTAAAACGTCTCATTTAGTTTATGAAATTTCAAATGACCAACAACATAATAATTTATCCTCTTCTGATGAGGATCTATCTGATTCAGAAGATCCTTCCTCAGACATTGACACTAACAAATCTACTTATTTATTTAAAATTGAGTATATGTGTTCTTTATTAAAAGAAGTGTTAATTACTTTGGATATTGAGGTAACCAGTCCTCTTGACGTTCAGTCTAATAAACTTTTAAATGGCTGTTTTTAAACCTCCTGTGGTTTTTCCAGGGGTTTTTCCTATTCCTAAGGCTATTTCTGATATGATTTCTAAAGGAATGGAATAAGCCAGGTATTTCTTTTATTCCTTCTTCAAGGTTTAAAAAATTGTATCCTTTACCAGCACAATCTATAGAGTTTTGGGAAAAGATCCCCAAAGTTGATGGGGCTATTTCTACTCTTTCTAAACGTACCACTATTCCTATGGGAGATAGTACTTCCTTTAAGGATCCTTTAGATAGGAAGCTTGAATCTTATCTAAGGAAGGCCTATTTATATTCAGGTCATCATCTTAGACCTGCAATTTATTTGGCTGATGTTGTGTCTGCATCAACTTTCTGGTTGGAGAATTTAGCGCAACAGGAATTGGATTCTGACTTATCTAGCATTATTCGCTTACTGCAATATGCTAATCATTTTATTTGTGATGCGATTTTTGATATTATCAAAATTGATGTTAGATCCATGTCTTTAGCTATTTTTAGCTAGAAGAGCTTTGTGGATTAAATCCTGGAATGCTGAAATGACATCTAATTCTAGATTACTATCTCTTTCTTTCCAAGGTAATAATTTATTTGGATCCCAATTGGATTCTATTATTTCAACTGTTTTCGTTCCTTTCGTCAGTATAAGGAACAAAAAAATTCAATCCTTCCCCCACGGAATCTGCCTCCAATTGGAAGCCTTCCTCAAATTGGAATAAATCCAAGCCTTTTAGAAAACAAAAGTCAGCCCCTAAGTCGGCATGAAGGTACGGCCCTCATTCCAGCTCAGCTGGTAGGGGGCAGATTAAGGTTTTTAAAGGATATTTGGATAAAATCTGTACAAAAACAATGGATTCAGAGCATTGTCTCTCAAGGGTATTGAATAGGATTCAGATTAAGACCTCCTGTGAGAAGATTTTTTATCTCACATATCACAGTAAATCCAGTAAAAGCTCAGGCTTTTCTGAAGTGTGTTTCAGACCTGGAGTCTTCAGGGGTAATCATGCCAGTTCCTCTTCTGGAACAAGGTTTGGGGTTTTATTCAAATCTATTCATTGTCCCAAAGAAGAAAAATTTATTCAGACCAGTTCTGGATCTGAAAATTTTGAATCGTTATGTAAGAGTACCAACTTTCAAGATGGTGACTATAAGGACTATTCTGCCTTTTGTTCAGCAAGGACATTATATTTCCACAATAGACTTGCAGGATGCATACCTTCATATTCCGATTCATCTAGAACATTATAAGTTTCTGAGATTCTTTTTTCTAGACAAGCATTACCAATTTGTTGCTCTTCCATTTGGCCTAGCAACAGCTCCAAGAATCTTTTCAAAGGTTCTGGGTGCCCTACTATCTGTAATCAGAGAACAGGGTATTGCGGTGTTTCCTTATTTGGACGATATCTTGGTACTAGCTCAGTCTTTACGTTCTGCAGAATCTCACACAAATCAACTAGTGTTGTTTCTTCGGAAACATGGTTGGAGGATCAATTTACCAAAGAGTTTCTTGATTCCTCAGACAAGGGTCACCTTTTTAGGCTTCCAGATAGATTCAGTGTCCATGACTCTGTCTCTAACAGACAAGAGACGTTTAAAATTGATTGCAGCCTGCCGGCACCTTCAGTCTCAGTCATTCCCTTCAGTGGCTATGTGCATGGAAGTTTTAGGTCTCATGACTGCAGCATCGGACGCGATCCCCTTTGCTCGTTTTCACATGAGACCTCTTCAGATTTGTATGCTGAATCAATGGTGCAGGGATTATACAAAGATATCACAATTAATATCCTTAAATCCCAATGTACGAAACTCTCTGACATGGTGGATAGATCACCATCGTTTAGTTCAAGGGGCTTCTTTTGTTCGGCCAACCTCGACTGTGATCACAACAGATGCGAGTCTCTCAGGTTGGGGAGCTGTTTGGGGATCTCTGACAGCACAAGGGGTTTGGAAATCTAGAGAGGCGAGATTACCAAAACATATTTTAGAACTCTGTGCAATTCTCAGAGCTCTTCAGTTTTGGCCTCTGTTAAAGAGAGAACCGTTCATTTGTTTTCAGACAGACAATATCACAACAGTGGCATATGTCAATCATCAGGGTAGGACTCACAGTCCCCAAGCTATGAAAGAAGTATCTCGAATGCTTGGCAGAATCCAGCTCCTGTCTAATCTCTGCGGTGCATATCCCAGGTGTAGACAATTGGGAAGCGGATTATCTCAGCTGCCAGACTTTACATCCAGGGGAGTGGTCTCTCCATCCAGATGTGTTTTCTCAGATTGTTCAGATGTGGGGGTCTTCCAGAAATAGATCTCATGGCCTCTCATCTAAACAAGAAACCTGTCCAGGGATGTTCAGGCGGAAGCAGTGGATGCACTGACACTTCCTTGGTGTTATCATCCTGCTTACATCTTCCCGCCTCTAGTTCTCCTTCCAAGAGTGATCTCCAAAATCATCATGGAACAGTCTTTTGTGTTGCTGGTGGCTCCAGCATGGCCACGCAGGTTTTGGTATGCGGATCTGGTTCGGATGTCCAGTTGCCCGCCTTGGCCACTTCCGTTACGGCCGGACCTACTATCTCAAGGTCCGTTTTTCCATCAGGATCTCTAATCATTAAATTTGAAGGTGTGGAAATTGAATGCTTAGTTCTAAGTCATAGAGGTTTCTCTGACTCAGTGATTAATACTATGTTACAAGCTCGTAAATCTGTCTCTAGAAAGATTTATTATAGAGTTTGGAAGACTTACATTTCATGGTGTTCTTCTCATAAATTCTCCTGGCATTCTTTTAGAATTCCTAGAATTTTACAGTTCCTTCAGGATGGTTTGGATAAGGGTTTGTCTGCAAGTTCCTTGAAAGGTCAAATCTCCGCTCTTTCTGTTTTATTTCACAGAAAGATTGCTATACTTACTGATATTCACCGTTTTGTACAGCCTTTAGTTCGTATTAAGCCTGTCATTAAATAAATTTCTCCTCCTTGGAGTCTTAATTTGGTTCTGAAGGCTTTACAGGCTCCTCCATTTGAGCCTATGCATTCTTTGGACATTAAACTACTTTCTTGGAAATTGTTGTTCCTTTTGACTATCTCTTCTGCTAGAAGAGTTTCTGAGCTATCTGCTCTTTCTTGTGAGTCTCCTTTTCTGATTTTTCATCATGATAAGGCAGTTTTGCGGACTTCTTTTCAATTTTTACCTAAGGTTGTGAATTCTAACAACATTAGTAGAGAAATTGTTGTCCCTTCCTTATGTCCTAATCCTAAGAATTCTTTGGAGAGATCCTTACATTCTTTGGATGTGGTAAGAGCTTTGAAATATTATGTGGAAGCTACAAAAGATTTCAGGAAGACTTCCAGTCTATTTGTTTTATTTTCTGGTCCTAGGAAAGGTCAGAAGGCTTCTGCTATTTTCTTGGCTTCTTGGTTGAAACTTTTGATTCATCATGCTTATTTGGAGTCGGGTCAGGCCCTGCCTCAAAGAATTACAGCTCATTCTACTAGATCAGTCTCCACTTCGTGGGCCTTTTAAGAATGAAGCTTCAGTTGATCAGATTTGCAAAGCGACTTGGTCCTCTTTGCATACATTTACTAAATTTTACCGTTTTGATTTATTTGCTTCTTCGGGAACAGTTTTTGGTAGAAAAATTCTTCAGGCAGCTGTTTCAGTTTGATTCTTCTGCTTTTGATTTAAGTTTTTTTCTTTCAAAAATGAAAATAAACTTATTTTTTTTGGGTTGTGGATTAATTTTTTTATTTTTATTCCCTCCCTCTCTAGTGACTCTTGAGTGGAAGACTTCACATCTTGGGTATTGATATCCAATATGTCACTAGCTCATGGACTCTTGACAATTACATGAAGTAAAACATAATTTATGTAAGAACTTACCTGATAAATTAATTTCTTTCATATTGGCAAGAGTCCATGAGGCCCACCCTTTTTATGGTGGTTATGATTTTTTGTATAAAGCACAATTATTTCCAAATTTCCTTTGTTGATGCTTTCTACTCCTTTATTTATCACCCCACTGCTTGGCTATTTGTTAAACTGAATTGTGGGTGTGGTGAGGGGTGTATTTATAGGCATTTTGAGGTTTGGGAAACTTTGCCCCTCCTGGTAGGATTGTATATCCCATATGTCACTAGCTCATGGACTCTTGCCAATATGAAAGAAATTAATTTATCAGGTAAGTTCTTACATAAATTATGTTGTTTTTTTTTTTGTATGGATTTAATTTTTCAGCGGAAAAAGCTGTTATTTTATCCCTCCCTTTCTAGTGACTCTTCTGTGGTCTCCCACATCTTGGGTATTTCTATCCCATACGTCACTAGCTCATGGACTCTTGCCAATTACATGAAAGAAAACATAATTTATGTAAGAACATACCTGGTAAATTAATTTCTTTCATATTGGCAAGAGTCCATGAGACCCACCCTTTTTTAGGGTGGTTATGATTTTTTTTGTATAAAAGCACAATTATATTTCCAGTTCCTTATTTTTTGTATGCTTTTTAACTCATTTTATCACCTCACTTCTTGGCTATTCATTAAAGTGATGGTAAACTCCCTTGTGGGTAAATACCAGATTTCTAATCTTTAATATAACAGTAATCAAACCGCATTAAAATTAATAATTGTTTATACTTGCTTTTAGTATAATTTACACATATTCCAAATCTGTTTTAGCGCTGCTTAGCTCCGCCCCTCTGATTCCTTACACAAAATCTATGTGAGTCTATTGCGGTCCCACCCGCTCTGCACGTCAGAGCAATTGCACGCTCCCGACATGGATATTATTACCGCATGCGCAGTGGTTTAAATGATGTGTGCCAGGTAAACACTGAGTCATGAGATTCAATGGTTACTTAGTGCCATATGAAGCAAAACAGTGATGAGAACGAGTGAGCGAGCGATCAGTCCCTTAGAAAACGAGCAATTTCTATTAAAATAGTTAACGCGCAAATCATCACGGAATTTAAACGTTCCTGATTGGAGGAGCATATTGTAAGAAGAATGCTATATTGCGCAGGCGTATAGCGGGTTCCTTAGAAGTAAGCCTGTCTAACGACAGGCTTACTGATTGGACAAAAAAACAAGCAAAGAATATGACATCACAGGGGGCTGGAGATGGATCGCATAAGAATGTCATACTAATAAAAGGATTGTAAGTAATAACAAATATACTTGATTAGATGATATTTGGTGTGTCACATTGATTAAATTAATTGATGTTAATGAACTATTTACATAAAATGGAGTTTACCATCACTTTAAACTGAGTTGTGGGTGTGGTGGGAGGTGTATTTATAGGCATTTGAGGTTTGGGAAACTTTGCCCCCTCCTGGTAGGAATGTATATCCCATATGTCACTAGCTTTTTACAATGGAGTTTATTCCATACTAATGTACTGATGGGGCTAAACTTCCAGAGTTGTTGTATAGACAAGCTGGATCGGTGATGTTTATAACGGGATTGGGTCAAGCGGAAGTTTAGCCCCATCAGTACAATAGTATGGAAAAAAACTCCATTGTAGATAGCAGCACATCCGGTCTCTGTATGTAGCTGGCGTTCTCAACATAGCACCCCCACCACTTACACCTAGTGCGACACGCTCAGCTGCATAATCGGTGAAGGCAGACGCTGCTTACTCCATTAGGCTGCTACACGGTCTATCACACTTATAGACTGCCGCTCCAGTGACTGTCCTCTCACTCCGGATCTGATTGTGATTGACAGCGGGTCAGCGGCACTTAAGGTAAACTGCTGCTCGCTATTAAATCTTTGTTTCCTTTTTTTTTTCCTTCTAATTAGAGTACTTAATGCCAACGTTTTACTGCATTGTTTGAGGGATGGACAACTGTGGATGGTTGGCTGGAATATATGTTATGTAAATTAAATGTATGTATATTATAAACTGCTTAGTACTGGCATATGCAGTACATTCTATTTACATACTCTGAATTAAATTTGAATTAAATGCTCAGAGGGCAGTTACTGGGAATTGGCGTGAGTGTAAAAAGCTGCCGTAGTATCTGCTAAAGTATTCTGACTATATACAGTATAGCGCTTTTATGCAATTAAATTCTTGATCGGACTGATCAGACTCATGGTGTAGGATCAGAGTTTAATCTTCCTGTGATTTCTGTAAATCTGTGTTTGTAAAGTGCGAGGTGAGGGGATTGTCAGACAATCTGTGAATGTTATTAAATGATATATATATACATATATATTATTTTATATATATAAATGGGTATACACCAAATAATTCATTTTATTTGTAAAAATCCAGTATGAAATGGGTTTTCACTGGGTGTAATTTAGCCCCACTTCTTTTGGCTACACAGGATGAATCATAAACCAGCCCCCTTTCTCTCACTCAAAGAAAATTATTTATTTCAGAGAGAACAAAGAAAATGTTTTCAAAGTAATTTTAGAAGGGTCACTTCAAAGAAGGACAGATTGTTCTAAAAAGATAGTATAGCTGTATATTCCAGGCCTTAGATTAGAGATAAGACACACTTATCCTGATTGAGATAACTTTTAATTTGTTTAATAGGGAACATCTGTTTCATTGCCTGGATCATGGGAGTCTTTGGAGTGAAAGAGAGAGAATATCTTGGGAACTTTGAAGCTTAATGAAATGAAAAAAAACCCAACATAATTTATGCAAGAACTTACCTGATAAATTCATTTCTTTCATATTGGCAAGAGTCCATGAGCTAGTGACGTATGGGATATACAATCCTACCAAAAGGGGCAAGGTTTCCCAAACCTCAAAATGCCTATAAATACACCCCTCACCACACCCACAATTCAGTTTAACGAATAGCCAAGCAGTGGGGTGATAAAGAAAGGAGTAGAAAGCATCAACAAAGGAAATTTGGAAATATTTGTGCTTTATACAAAAATTCATAACCACCATAAAAAGGGTGGGCCTCATGGACTCTTGCCAATATGAAAGAAATGAATTTATCAGGTAAATTCATACATAAATTATGTTTTCTTTCATGTAATTGGCTAGAGACCATGAGCTAGTGACATATGGGATATCAATACCCAAGATGTGGATCTCCACTCAAGATTCACTAGAGAGGGAGGGAATAAAATAAAAACAGCCATATACCGCTGAAAAAATTAGTCCACACCCAAAAAAATAAGTGTATTTTCATTTGAAACAAAAAACTTAAATCAAAAGTAGAAGAATCAAACTGAACAGCTGCCTAAAGAACTTTTCTACCAAAAACTGCTTCCGAAGAAGCAAATACTTCAAAACGGTAGAATTTAGTAAATGTATGCAAAGAGGACCAAGTTGCTGCTTTGCAAATCTGATCAACAGAAGCTTCATTCTTAAAAGCCCACAAAGTAGAGACTGATCTAGTAGAATGAGCTGTAATTCTCTGAGGCGTGGCCTGACCCGACTCCAAATAAGCTTGATGAATCAAAAGCTTTAACCAAGAGGCCAAGGAAATAGCAGAGGCCTTCCGACCTCCAGAAAATATAACAAATAGACTAGAAGTCTTCCTGAAATCTTTAGTAGATTCAACATAATATTTCAAAGCTCTCACCACATCCAAAGAATGTAAGGATCTTTCCAAAGGATTCTTAGGATTAGGACACAAGGAAGGGACAACAATTTCTCTACTAATGTTGTTAGAATTCACAACCTTAGGTAAAAATTCAAATGAAGTCTGCAAAACCGCCTTATCCTGATGAAAAATCAGAAAAGGAGACTCACAAGAAAGAGCAGATAGCTCAGAAACTATTCTAGCAGAAGAGATGGCAAAAAGGAGCAACACTTTCCAAGAAAGTAGTTTAATGCCCAAAGAATGCATAGGCGCAAACGGAGGAGCCTGTAAAGCCTTCAGAACCAAATTAAGACTCCAAGGAGGAGAAATTGATTTAATGACAGGCTTAATGCGAACTAAAGCCTGTACAAAACAGTGTATATCAGGAAGTATAGCAATCTTTCTGTGAAATAAAACCGAAAGAGTGGAGATTTGTCCTTTCAAGGAACTTGCAGACAAACCCTTATCCAAACCATCCTGAAGAAACTGTAAAATTCTAGGAATTCTAAAAGAATGCCAACAAAATTTATGAGAAGAACACCATGAA
The DNA here is from genome assembly GCF_027579735.1 of Bombina bombina. Lineage (NCBI taxonomy): Eukaryota > Metazoa > Chordata > Amphibia > Anura > Bombinatoridae > Bombina > Bombina bombina. The sequence continues at coordinate 345,723,007 of NC_069502.1, read as the reverse complement.
ATGTAAGTCTTTCAAACTATATAATAAATCTTTCTAGAGACAGAATTACGAGCTTGTAACATAGTATTAATCACTGGGTCAAGGAAACCTCTATGACTTGCAATTGGAACTAAGCGTTCAATTTCCATACCTTCAAATTTAATGATTTGAGGTCCTGATGGAAAAACGGACCTTGAGATAGTAGGTCTGGCCGTAACGGAAGTGGCCATGCCGGGCAACTGGACATCCGAACCAGATCCGCATACCAAAACCTGTGTGGCCATGCTGGCGCCACCAGCAACACAAATGATTGTTCCATGATGATTTTGGAAATCACTCTTGGAAGGAGAACTAGAGGCGGGAAGATGTAAGCAGGATGATAACACCAAGGAAGTGTCAGCGCATCCACTGCTTCCGCATGAACATCCCTGGACAGGTATCTGGGAAGTTTCTTGTTTTAGATGAGAGGCCATGAGATCTATCTCTGGAAGCCCCCACATCTGAACAATCTGAGAAAACACATCTGGATGGAGAGACCACTCCCCTGGATGTAAAGTCTGGCAGCTGAGATAATCCGCTTGCCAATTGTCTACACCTGGGATATGCACCGCAGAGATTAGACAGGAGCTGGATTCCGCCCAAACAAGTATTCGAGATACTTCTTTCATAGCTTGGGGACTGTGAGTCCCACCCTGAGGATTGACATATGCCACTGTTGTGATATTGTCTGTCTGAAAACAAATGAACGGTTCTCTCTTTAACAGAGGCCAAAACTGAAGAGCTCTGAGAATTGCAGGAGTTCTAAAATATTTTTTGGTAATCTCGCCTCTTGAGATTTCCAAACCCCTTGTGCTGTCAGAGACCCCCAAACAGCTCCCCAACCTGAGAGACTCGCATCTGTTGTGATCACAGTCCAGGTTGGCCGAACAAAAGAAGCCCCTTGAACTAAACGATGGTGATCTATCCACCATGTCAGAGTGTGTCGTACATTGGGATTTAAGGATATTAATTGTGTTATCTTTGTATAATCCCTGCACCATTGATTCAGCATACAAAGCTGGTGTCAGGGATTTGGCTTGCTTGCTCTGTACCTTTAATTATCTGCCATGAGTCATCAAGCCCTGCCTACCAAGGTGATAAATCAGCTGTGTGTACAACGATCAGTGCTTAGTATTTTGTTAGCTAAACAGTATAGCAGCAGCACCACTGAGCTTTATTACTAAACCTCTACTTGATTTATTGCCTAAATCTACAACGTGTGAACTTCCTAACTAAGTCTGTTTTTAGAAAACTTGCAACATTGTTTCCATTGAAGGGATTCAGTTTGTTTCAACCACGCTGAGCTATTTCAGCTACTACCAGGAGACAGCTGATTGAACTGTGACTTTCTAACCTCTTTCTCTGCAATTAACCGTTACCTCCTGTTTCACAATCTCACTGTATATATTTGCACCGCAATGTTATTTGACCTTGGAAGGTTATCTCAGATCCGTAGAAGCCAATTCAGCCATCTGGAGAACTCCTCCCTCAAATTCCTCTGATTTTCAGCAGCGTGTCATTTTTTCTCTGCAGCAGTGAAAACAGCACAGAAGCATTCAGGGTAAAAGTAACATCACTCGTTCTCTCCTGAATTTCTTAGTTAACATATTTTGTGCTCTGACCTCAGTCACCTGTAGCTTGTATAAAACCCTGCTGTCTGTTAATTCCTGCTTACAAGGAATTTGAATTAGCTTTACCTCTCAGCTAAACTTTGCAATTACTAATAATATCATACAAGTGAATCTTTTCAGACACTGATACCTTTACAGAGACATTCTCTCAGTAGCATACTGTCTTCTACATAATTGGTTTCTCAGAATAAATTCACTCTCACAATCCTGATTGTACTTCAACATCTCTGTGCAATCACATACTGAAGTGATACAAGTCAATATCTGCAGTTGAGCTTCGAACAGAAGTCCTATTCCATTACATAATACTAAGCCCTCAACCATGGAGCCAGCGGATATACCTCAACTTGTCTACAACCTGACACAGAGAGTTGATCAGATTGCTCAGGCAGTGAGAGATCTACAAGTGGAGAACCAATCACTTAGAGAGATTATAAAAGATTCTATCGCCATAAAGGCTACTCATGAGACACCACCTGAGCCTCTGGTGTCATTACCTGAACCATTTACCGGGAATAGAAAATTGTATAGGCAATTTAAAAACGCTTGCCATCTACTTTTCAACTTGAAACCCCGCAGTTACCCCACAGATAGAATCAAAGTTCTTACGGTCATCTCTTTCCTTAGAGGAGAACCTAGAGGATGGGCTGATAACCTCTGTGAACATCAGGATCCTATTATATCTTCTTTAGGGATTTTTTTTGATAATATGGATGAGTTATACCTCGATAAGGACATTCAATTATCATCAGAAGCCAAAATGAGAGACCTTAAACAAGGCAAGAGACCGGTAGAGGACTATATTACCGAGTTTAAACTCTATGCAACAGATTCATTATGGAGCCCAATTGCACTCCGAAATCAGTTCCGACTTGGCTTGGCTGAATCGTTGAAGGACGAACTAGCCAGAATCGATCTTCCTCCAACCCTAGAGGCCTTAATGAGAGTTGCCACGCAGATAGATAGAAGACTCCGAGAAAGGAGATCTGAACGTACTCATAGTGAATCATTCTCAAGATCTACTACCTATAACCGGAGTCCCTCTACAACTGCTAGTCAACCTACACCTATGGAGATAGGAGTACTTAGAGGTCCCTTAACGGCAGAAGAGCGGTTCAGGAGAAAGGCAAAGAGTTTGTGTATGTACTGCGCAGATCCATCCCATACTGTCTCAGACTGTCCCATCCTCTCAAGGAATAAGAAACGTAAGTGTTCTTTTATTCATTCTACTCATCTATTTCAAGAAACAATAACTTACTGTAAACTATCTCTCTTATTACAGTGGGATCACAAAAGGATACACACTGAAGCCATAATTGACTCAGGAGCTTTCGGGAACTTCATTGATTCTGAAATTGTATCCACCAATAAAATTCCACTTGTGTTGAAAACAAAACCCTTGGTCATTAGAGTTATTGATGGGTCTACCATATCTAATGGACCTATCACACATCATACAGTACCACTTATGGTTGTTTCAGAAAAAGGCCATACTGAGTATATATCTTTTGATGTGTTGCCTTCACCACACTTTTCAGTTGTGCTAGGCATTTCCTGGCTTCAGCAACATGAACCTTCTATTAATTGGTCTACCTCACAGGTATGTTTTAATTCAGCATATTGTCAAAGCACTTGTTTTCCACAGCAGTTTCTACTGCACTCTCTTACAGATTCATTGCCTATACCAGAAACTTATAAGGATTTTGAAGATGTCTTTAGCAAGACCGAAGCAGACTGTCTACCACCACATCGTCCATACGACTGCCCTATCCAGTTACAACCAGGTGCCACTATTCCCGTTGGACATGTTTACCCTCTCAGCCAACCTGAATTGGAACATCTCAAGACCTACTTGGAGGAGAATTTGAAAAAAGGTTTTATCAGGGTATCTACTTCTCCAGCAGGTGCGGGTATGTTCTTTGTGAAGAACAAAGATGATTCTCTCCGTCCCATAATCGACTATAGGGAGCTCAATAAAAGAACTATAAAGAACCGCTACCCTTTACCATTGATACCAGAGATGATAGAACGACTGTCTGATGCAACCATTTATACCAAACTCGATCTCAGAGGGGCGTACAATCTGGTACGTATTCGTGAGGGAGACGAATGGCTCACTGCTTTTCGGACGAGATATGGCTTATTTGAATACCTGGTAATGCCATTTGGGCTATGCAATGCCCCTGCCACCTTCCAACATTTTGTCAATGACATTTTCCGGGACTTGCTTGATATCTGTTTAGTAGTCTATCTTGATGACATCCTTATATACTCCAAAACACTAGAAGAACATGAGAAGCATGTCCGCTGGGTCCTCTCCAGACTACGAGTACATAAACTGTACGCAAAATTGGAAAAATGTCAATTTCATTGTAACCATATATCCTTTCTGGGGTATGAGATCTCTCCAACTGGTATTAGTATGCAACATAAAAAAGTAGAGACTGTTTTGGATTGGCCTGAACCGACTACTAAAAAGGAGCTACAGAGATTCCTTGGTTTCTCGAACTATTACCGGAAGTTTATCAAAGATTTCTCTAAAGTAGCTAAACCCCTTACACAACTCACCAGTGCTTCAAAGCCTTTCTCCTGGACCAAGGAAGCTTCTTCAGCTTTTAACTTCCTAAAGTTCAGCTTTTCTACAGCTCCCATTTTACGTTTTCCTAATCCGGATATCCAATTTATACTTGAAGTCGATTCCTCTGATTTCGCCATCGGAGCTGTTCTTTCACAAAGACAATCCCTTACTGAACCCCTCCATCCGGTTTCGTTCTATTCAAAGATTATGACTTCAGCTGAAATGAACTACAGTATTGGTGACAAGGAGCTTCTGGCCATCCGAAGAGCACTTGAGAACTGGAGACATCTTTTGGAAGGAGCAAAATACCCCATAACTATATATACGGATCATAAAAATCTCCAATACTTGCAGAACAACAAAACCTTATCAGCAAGACAGGTTCGATGGTGTCTCTTCTTTGCCAGATTCGATTTCCATATAATTTATCGTCCCGCTAGCAAAAATGGGAAGGCTGACGCTTTATCAAGGTTATATACAAAACCTCCACAGATGAACCAGTCAACTCCTATAATACCCTCTGATCGATTCATTGGATTCACCTCAAAACTCCTAACCGATATAAAAAGATCTACACTGGATGACAAAGAGATACCCCAAACCCACTTAACAGAGAAAGATGGTATTTACTACCACAACAATCAGATATATATACCGCACAGCCTAAGATCTTTACTTCTTAAATACCATCATGATTCCCCAATGTCAGGACATCCAGGGGTAAATCGCACGATAGAACTCCTACAAAGGAATTACTGGTGGCCTAAAATGAAACAAACGGTTCAGAGATACATAAAATCCTGCATAGTATGCACCACTGCAAAATCAGAAAGACACCGACCATACGGCCTCCTCATGCCACTCCCAATTGCAAACAGACCATGGGAACAAGTCTCGATGGATTTTATCGTTGAATTACCATCATCTCAAAGACATAATACTATTTTGGTTGTAGTTGATACCTTCACCAAAATGGGACATTTCATTCCCTTTCAAAAACTGCCTACTTCCTCAGAGACTGCCAAACTTTTCTTAGACAATGTCGTAAGATTACATGGAACACCAAAACGGATCATCAGTGATAGAGGTACCCAATTTACCTCTCGCTTCTGGACAAAACTTTGCATGCTATTAAAGATTGACCACCGATATAGCACCTCTTTCCACCCTCAGACCAACGGTCAAACCGAGAGGGTAAATCAGTGGTTGGAGGAATATTTACGTTGTTTTTGTAGTCAACAGCAGGATCAGTGGTTAGAATTTCTACCCATGGCAGAATATGCCTACAATAGCTTAGCAAACTCTTCCATCAAAACTTCACCGTTTTATGCAAACTATGGTTATCATCCATTATTTTTTCTAAACTCAGATCTTGCAAGCGACTCTCCACCTTTGGAAGATTTCATTAGGAAGTTAACCGACAATTTCTCCAGGATCAAACAAAACATCCAAAGAGCACAAGACAACCATAAACGGTTTTATGATCTAAGGAGAAGAACTCCTCCATGTTATTCTGTGGGCGATAAGGTCTGGCTCTCTACTAAGAATCTACGGCTACAAGTACCGTCTAAAAAATTCACTCATCGTTACATTGGACCTTTTCCAATCCTTAAAGTGATTAATGATAATGCAATCACTTTGGAACTACCCCCAACCTTACGGGTACATCCAACATTCCACGTTTCTCTCGTAAAACCTTACCTGTTCACTAGGGTAACTGATCCTGTTCTTCCACCTATCTTATCTAGTGGTGATACTGAAGATTACGAAGTGGAATCAATACTGGATTCACGTTGGCGTGCATCTAATCTAGAATATCTAATCAGATGGAAAAATTACCCCCCTGAAGACGATTCATGGGAACCAGCTTCTAACATCACTGCACCCAGACTCATTTCGCTATTTCATCGCCGTAATCCTGAAAGACCTAAGCCTCGAGCTGTGGGACAGCTCGCTTGAGGAGGGGGTTATGTCAGGGATTTGGCTTGCTTGCTCTGTACCTTTAATTATCTGCCATGAGTCATCAAGCCCTGCCTACCAAGGTGATAAATCAGCTGTGTGTACAACGATCAGTGCTTAGTATTTTGTTAGCTAAACAGTATAGCAGCAGCACCACTGAGCTTTATTACTAAACCTCTACTTGATTTATTGCCTAAATCTACAACGTGTGAACTTCCTAACTAAGTCTGTTTTCTTCTGTTATGTGTGATCAGTCCACGGGTCATCATTACTTCTGGGATATAACTCCTCCCCAACAGGAAATGCAAGAGGATTCACCCAGCAGAGCTGCATATAGCTCCTCCCCTCTACGTCAGTCCCAGTCATTCTCTTGCACCCAACGACTAGATAGGATGTGTGAGAGGACTATGGTGATTATACTTAGTTTTTATGACTTCAATCAAAAGTTTGTTATTTTAAAATAGCACCGGAGCGTGTTATTACTTCTCTGGCAGAGTTTGAGGAAGAATCTGACAGAGATTTTTACTATGATTTTAACCGGAGTCGTTAAGATCATATTGCTGTTCTCGACCATCTGAGGGAGGTAAAGGCTTCAGATCAGGGGACAGCGGGCAGATGAATCTGCATTGAGGTATGTGGCAGTTTTTATTTTCTGAATGGAATTGATGAGAAAAGCCTGCCATACCGTTAAAATGACATGTATGTATACACTTCAGTATTCTGGGGATGGTATTTCACCGGAACTACTCTGTTAAAGGTCATTAATCCTTTTAATAACTATTCTCATGTTAAACGTTTTTTGCTGGAATGTAGAATCGTTTAATTTTGCTGAGGTACTGTGTGAATAAATATTTGGGCATTATTTCCACTTGGCAGTTTTTTTGCTTTAATTGTGACAGTTTCGTTTCTCTTCACTGCTGTGTGGGAGAGGGAGGGGCCGTTTTTGGCGCTCTTTGCTACGCATCAAAAAATTCCAGTCAGTTACTTTTATATTTCCTGCATGATCCGGTTCATCTCTGACAGATCTCAGGGGTCTTCAAACTTCTTTGAAGGGAGGTAAATTCTCTCAGCAGAGCTGTGAGAATCCTTATAGTGACTGTGAATAAAAACGTTGTTTTATTTTCTTATGTACAAATTTAATTAGTGTTGTTTTTACTAATGGGAACAAACCTTTGCTAAAAGATTGTGTTGTTTTAAAGTTTGATGCTATAACAGTTTTTTCAGTTCATTATTTCAACTGTCATTTAATCGTTAGTACCTCTTTGAGGCACAGTGCGTTTTTTTGCTAAAAAAGATTATAACCAAGTTGTAAGTTTTTTTGCTAGTGTGTTAAACATGTCTGACTCAGAGGAAGATATCTGTGTCATTTGTTCCAATGCCAAGGTGGAGCCCAATAGAAATTTATGTACTAACTGTATTGATGCTACTTTAAATAAAAGTCAATCTGTACAATGTGAACAAATTTCACCAGACTGCGAGGGGAGAGTTATGCCGACTAACTCGCCTCACGCGGCAGTACCTGCATCTCCCGCCCGGGAGGTGCGTGATATTTTGGCGCCTAGTACATCTGGGCGGCCATTACAGATAACATTACAAGATATGGCTACTGTTATGACTGAAGTTTTGTCTAAATTACCAGAACTAAGAGGCAAGCGTGATCACTCTGGGGTGAGAACAGAGTGCGCTGACAATGCTAGGGCCATGTCTGATACTGCGTCACAACTCGCAGAGCATGAGGACGGAGAGCTTCATTCTGTGGGTGACGGTTCTGATCCAAACAGATTGGACTCAGATATTTCAAATTTTAAATTTAAATTGGAGAACCTCCGTGTACTACTAGGGGAGGTCTTAGCAGCTCTCAACGATTGTAACACCGTTGCAATACCAGAGAAACTGTGTAGGTTGGATAAATACTTTGCGGTACCGGCGAGTACTGACGTTTTTCCTATACCTAAGAGACTAACTGAAATTGTTACTAAGGAGTGGGATAGACCCGGTGTGCCGTTCTCACCCCCTCCAATATTTAGAAAGATGTTTCCAATAGACGCCACCACTAGGGACTTATGGCAAACGGTCCCCAAGGTGGAGGGAGCAGTTTCTACTTTAGCTAAGCGTACCACTATCCCGGTGGAGGATAGCTGTGCTTTCTCAGATCCAATGGATAAAAAATTAGAGGGTTACCTTAAGAAAATGTTTATTCAACAAGGTTTTATATTACAACCCCTTGCATGTATCGCGCCGATTACGGCTGCGGCAGCATTTTGGATTGAGTCGCTTGAAGAGAACCTTAGTTCCTCTACGCTAGACGACATTACGGACAGGCTTAGAGTCCTTAAACTAGCTAATTCTTTCATTTCGGAGGCCGTAGTACATTTAACCAAACTTACGGCTAAGAACTCAGGATTCGCCATACAGGCACGCAGGGCGCTGTGGCTAAAATCCTGGTCAGCTGATGTTACTTCTAAGTCCAAATTACTTAATATACCTTTCAAGGGGCAGTCCTTATTTGGGCCCGGTTTGAAAGAAATTATCGCTGACATTACGGGAGGTAAGGGCCACGCCCTACCTCAGGACAAGGCCAAAGTTAAGGCTAGACAGTCTAATTTTCGTCCCTTTCGGAATTTCAAAACAGGAGCAGCATCAACCTCCACTGCACCAAAACAGGAAGGAGCTGTTGCTCGTTACAGGCAAGGCTGGAAGCCTAACCAGTCCTGGAACAAGAGCAAGCAGGCCAGGAAACCTGCTGCTGCCCCAAAGACAGCATGAACCGAGAGCCCCCGATCCGGGACCGGATCTAGTGGGGGGCAGACTCTCTCTCTTCGCCCAGGCCTGGGCAAGAGATGTTCAGGATCCCTGGGCACTAGAGATCATATCTCAGGGATACCTTCTAGACTTCAAATTATCTCCCCCAAGAGGGAGATTTCATCTGTCAAGGTTGTCAACAAACCAGATAAAGAAAGAAGCGTTTCTACGCTGCGTACAAGATCTGTTAACAATGGGAGTGATCCATCCGGTTCCGCGGTCGGAACTAGGACAAGGGTTCTACTCAAACCTGTTCGTGGTTCCCAAAAAAGAGGGAACTTTCAGGCCAATCTTAGATTTAAAGATTCTAAACAAATTCCTAAGAGTTCCATCGTTCAAAATGGAAACTATTCGGACAATCCTACCCATGATCCAAGAGGGTCAGTACATGACCACAGTGGATTTAAAGGATGCTTACCTTCACATACCGATCCACAAGGATCATCACCGGTATCTAAGGTTTGCCTTCTTAGACAGGCACTACCAGTTTGTAGCTCTCCCATTCGGATTGGCTACGGCTCCAAGAATCTTCACAAAGGTTCTGGGTGCCCTTCTGGCGGTACTAAGGCCGCGAGGGATTTCGGTAGCTCCATACCTAGACGACATTCTAATTCAAGCTTCAAGCTTTCAAACTGCCAAGTCTCATACAGAGTTAGTTCTGGCATTTCTAAGGTCGCATGGATGGAAAGTGAACGAAAAGAAGAGTTCTCTTTTTCCTCTCACAAGAGTTCCATTCTTGGGGACTCTTATAGATTCTGTAGAAATGAAGATTTACCTGACAGAGGACAGGTTAACAAAGCTTCAAGATGCATGCCGTGCCCTTCATTCCATTCAACACCCGTCAGTAGCTCAATGTATGGAGGTGATCGGCTTAATGGTAGCGGCAATGGACATAGTACCTTTTGCACGCCTACACCTCAGACCGCTGCAATTGTGCATGCTAGGTCAGTGGAATGGGGATTACTCAGATTTGTCCCCTACTCTGAATCTGAATCAAGAGACCAGAAATTCTCTTCTATGGTGGCTTCATCGGCCACACCTGTCCAGGGGGATGCCATTCAGCAGGCCAGACTGGACAATTGTAACAACAGACGCCAGCCTACTAGGTTGGGGCGCTGTCTGGAATTCTCTGAAGGCTCAGGGACTATGGAATCAGGAGGAGAGTCTCCTTCCAATAAACATTCTGGAATTGAGAGCAGTTCTCAATGCCCTTCTGGCTTGGCCCCAATTAACAACTCGGGGTTTCATCAGGTTTCAGTCGGACAACATCACGACTGTAGCTTACATCAACCATCAGGGAGGGACAAGAAGCTCCCTAGCGATGATGGAAGTATCAAAGATAATTCGCTGGGCAGAGTCACACTCTTGCCACCTGTCAGCAATCCACATCCTGGGAGTGGAGAACTGGGAGGCGGATTTCTTGAGCCGCCAGACTTTTCATCCGGGGGAGTGGGAACTTCATCCGGAGGTCTTTGCCCAAATACTTCGACGTTGGGGCAAACCAGAGATAGATCTCATGGCGTCTCGCCAGAACGCCAAACTTCCTCGCTACGGGTCCAGATCCAGGGATCCGGGAGCGGTTCTGATAGATGCTTTGACAGCACCTTGGAAATTCGGGATGGCTTATGTGTTTCCACCCTTCCCGCTGCTTCCTCGATTGATTGCCAAAATCAAACAGGAAAGAGCATCAGTGATTCTAATAGCGCCTGCATGGCCACGCAGGACTTGGTATGCAGATCTAGTGGACATGTCATCCTGTCCGCCTTGGTCTCTACCTCTAAGACAGGACCTTCTGATACAGGGTCCATTCAAACATCAAAATCTAACTTCTCTGAAGCTGACTGCTTGGAAATTGAACGCTTGATTTTATCAAAACGTGGTTTTTCTGAGTCAGTTATTGATACCCTGATACAGGCTAGGAAGCCTGTTACCAGAAAAATTTACCATAAAATATGGCGTAAATACCTATACTGGTGCGAATCCAAACGTTACTCCTGGAGTAAGGTTAGGATCCCTAGGATATTGTCTTTCCTACAAGAAGGGTTAGAAAAGGGTTTATCAGCTAGTTCATTAAAGGGACAGATTTCAGCTCTGTCCATCTTATTACACAGGCGTCTGTCAGAAAATCCAGATGTCCAGGCTTTTTGTCAGGCTTTAGCTAGGATCAAGCCTGTGTTTAAAGCTGTTGCTCCGCCATGGAGTTTAAACTTAGTTCTTAACGTTTTACAGGGTGTTCCGTTTGAACCCCTTCATTCCATTGATATAAAATTGTTATCCTGGAAAGTTCTGTTTTTAATGGCTATTTCCTCGGCTCGAAGAGTCTCTGAGTTATCAGCCTTACATTGTGATTCTCCTTATCTGATTTTTCACTCAGACAAGGTCGTTCTGCGTACTAAACCTGGGTTCTTACCTAAGGTAGTCACTAACAAGAATATCAATCAAGAGATTGTTGTTCCATCCTTGTGTCCAAATCCTTCTTCAAAGAAGGAACGTCTTCTACACAATCTAGATGTAGTTCGTGCCCTCAAGTTCTACTTGCAGGCAACTAAAGATTTTCGCCAAACTTCTTCCCTGTTTGTCGTTTATTCTGGACAGAGGAGAGGTCAAAAAGCTTCCGCTACCTCTCTCTCTTTTTGGCTTCGTAGCATAATACGCTTAGCCTATGAGACTGCTGGACAGCAGCCTCCTGAAAGAATTACAGCTCACTCCACTAGAGCTGTGGCTTCCACTTGGGCTTTTAAGAATGAGGCCTCTGTTGAACAGATTTGCAAGGCTGCAACTTGGTCTTCGCTTCATACTTTTTCCAAATTTTACAAATTTGATACTTTTGCTTCTTCGGAGGCTATTTTTGGGAGAAAAGTTCTTCAGGCAGTGGTTCCTTCTGTATAATGAGCCTGCCTATCCCTCCCGTCATCCGTGTACTTTTGCTTTGGTATTGGTATCCCAGAAGTAATGATGACCCGTGGACTGATCACACATAACAGAAGAAAACATAATTTATGCTTACCTGATAAATTCCTTTCTTCTGTTGTGTGATCAGTCCACGGCCCGCCCTGTTTTAAGGCAGGTAAATATCTTTTAAATTATACTCCAGTCACCACTTCACCCTTGGTTACTCCTTTCTCGTTGATTCTTGGTCGAATGACTGGGACTGACGTAGAGGGGAGGAGCTATATGCAGCTCTGATGGGTGAATCCTCTTGCATTTCCTGTTGGGGAGGAGTTATATCCCAGAAGTAATGATGACCCGTGGACTGATCACACAACAGAAGAAAGGAATTTATCAGGTAAGCATAAATTATGTTTTTAGAAAACTTGCAACATTGTTTCCATTGAAGGGATTCAGTTTGTTTCAACCACGCTGAGCTATTTCAGCTACTACCAGGAGACAGCTGATTGAACTGTGACTTTCTAACCTCTTTCTCTGCAATTAACCGTTACCTCCTGTTTCACAATCTCACTGTATATATTTGCACCGCAATGTTATTTGACCTTGGAAGGTTATCTCAGATCCGTAGAAGCCAATTCAGCCATCTGGAGAACTCCTCCCTCAAATTCCTCTGATTTTCAGCAGCGTGTCATTTTTTCTCTGCAGCAGTGAAAACAGCACAGAAGCATTCAGGGTAAAAGTAACATCACTCGTTCTCTCCTGAATTTCTTAGTTAACATATTTTGTGCTCTGACCTCAGTCACCTGTAGCTTGTATAAAACCCTGCTGTCTGTTAATTCCTGCTTACAAGGAATTTGAATTAGCTTTACCTCTCAGCTAAACTTTGCAATTACTAATAATATCATACAAGTGAATCTTTTCAGACACTGATACCTTTACAGAGACATTCTCTCAGTAGCATACTGTCTTCTACATAATTGGTTTCTCAGAATAAATTCACTCTCACAATCCTGATTGTACTTCAACATCTCTGTGCAATCACATACTGAAGTGATACAAGTCAATATCTGCAGTTGAGCTTCGAACAGAAGTCCTATTCCATTACAGCTGGAGAGGTCTCATGTGAAAACGAGCAAAGGGGATCGCGTCCGATGCTGCAGTCATGAGACCTAAAACTTCCATGCACATAGCCACTGAAGGGAATGACTGAGACTGAAGGTGCCGGCAGGCTGCAACCAATTTTAAACGTCTCTTGTCTGTTAGAGACATATTCATGGACACTGAATCTATCTGGAAGCCTAAAAAGGTGACCCTTGTCTGAGGAATCAAGAAACTCTTTGGTAAATTGATCCTCCAACCATGTTTCCGAAGAAACAATACCAGTTGATTTGTGTGAGATTCTGCAGAACGTAAAGACTGAGCTAGTACCAAGATATCGTCCAAATAAGGAAACACCGCAATACCCTGTTCTCTGATTACAGAGAGTAGGGCACCCAGAACCTTTGAAAAGATTCTTGGAGCTGTTGCTAGGCCAAATGGAAGAGCAACAAATTGGTAATGCTTATCTAGAAAAGAGAATCTCAGAAACTGATAATGTTCTGGATGAATCGGAATATGAAGGTATGCATCCTGCACGTCTATTGTGGACATATAATGTCCTTGCTGAACAAAAGGCAGAATAGTCCTTATAGTCACCATCTTGAAAGTTGGTACTCTTACATAACGATTCAAAATTTTCAGATCCAGAACTGGTCTGAATAAATTTTCCTTCTTTGGGACAATGAATAGATTTGAATAAAACCCCAAACCTTGTTCCAGAAGAGGAACTGGCATGATTACCCCTGAAGACTCCAGGTCTGAAACACACTTCAGGAAAGCTTGAGCTTTTACTGGATTTACTGGGATATGTGAGAGAAAAAAATCTTCTCATAGGAGGTCTTACTCTGAATCCTATTCGATACCCTTGAGAGACAATGCTCTGAATCCATTGATTTTGAACAGACTTTATCCAAATATCCTTTAAAAACCTTAATCTGCCCCCTACCAGCTGAGCTGGAATGAGGGCCGCACCTTCATGCGGACTTAGGGGCTGACTTTGGTTTCCTAAAAGCCTTGGATTTATTCCAATTTGAGTAAGGCTTCCAATTGGAGGCAGATTCCTTGGGGGAAGGATTGAGTTTTTGTTCCTTATTCTGATGAAAGGAACGAAAATGGCTAGAAGCCTTAGATTTACCCTTAGGTTTTTTTATCCTGAGGCAGAAAATCTCCCTTTCCCCCAGTAACAGTTGAAATAATAGAATCCAACTGGTAACCAAATCAATTATTACCTTGGAAAGAAAGCGATAGTAATCTAGATTTAGATGTCATATCAGCATTCCAGGATTTAAGCCACAAAGCTCTAAAACAGCTAAAGACATGGATCTAACATCAATTTTGATAATATCAAAAATAGCATCACAAATAAAATGATTAGCATATTGCAGTAAGCGAATAATGCTAGATAAGTCAGAATCCAATTCCTGTTGCGCTAAATTCTCCAACCAGAAAGTTGATACAGCCGCAACATCAGCCAAAGAAATAGCAGGTCTGAGAAGATGACCTGAATATAAATAAGCCTTCCTTAGATAAGATTCAAGCTTCCTATTTAAAGGATTCTTAAAGGAAGTACTATCTTCCATAGGAATAGTGGTACATTTAGCAAGAGAAAGAAATAGCCCCATCAACTTTGGGGATCTTTCCCCAAAACTCTATAGATTTTGCTGGTAAAGGATACAATTTTTTTTAAACCTTGAAGAAGGAATAAAAGAAGTACCTGACTTATTCCATTCCTTAGAAATCATATCAGAAATAGCCTCAGGAATAGGAAAAACCCCTGGAGAAACCACAGGAGGTTTAAAAACAGCATTTAAACATTTATTAGACTGAATGTCAAGAGGACTGGTTACCTCAATATCCAAAGTAATTAACACTTCTTTTAATAAAGAACGCATATACTCAATTTTAAATAGATAAGTAGATTTGTCAGTGTCAATGTCTGAGGAAGGATCTTCTCAATCAGATAGATCCTCATCAGAAGAGGATAAATTATTATGTTGTTGGTCATTTGAAATTTCATCAACTAAATGAGAAGTTTTAAAAGACCTTTTACGTTTATTTGAAGGTGGAAATGCAGACAAAGCCTTCAGAATAGAATCAGAAACAAATTCTTTAAAATTTACAGGTATATCATGCACATTAGAGGTTGAAGGAACTGCAACTGGCAATGTACTATTACTAATGGATACACTATCTGCATGTAAAAGTTTATCATGACAACTATTACAAATGACATTCGGCGAGATAATTTCTACAATTTTACAACAAATGCACTTAGCTTTGGTTGAACCGATGTCGAGCAGCAATGTTCCAGTAGAAACTTCTGAGGCAGGATCAGGTTGAGACATCTTGCAAAATGTGAGATGGATAATTTTGCTTTATATGTTGTTTTTTATTTCCTTATATGACAGTTTCAGGAATGGGATAAAATGCAAATAGCATAGCCCTCTGATTGAAAATAGCAAGAGGCAAACATCAATGGGGTATTGAAATAATAAAAAAGTTTGGCGCCAAGTATGACGCACAACGTAACTAAACTTTTTTGGCGGCAAAAAAAAATAACCGGAAATGACACACTCGCGTCACTAATGACGCAACAGTGTGATAGGTCTCGGCGTCAAGTATGACGCCGGAAGTGACGAACTTGCGTCATAGACGTACTTTGTCGTGCCAAGAATGACACAATAAAGTTTAGTATTTGTCGCACCCGCGGGCCTAATACCTCCCGCAATTTGTAAGAAGTAGTCAATTGAAAAAAAGACTAAACCCCAGGTAAGAAATAAATTTCATATTTAAAAGATGTTTATATTCCCCAAATATGAAACTGACAGTCTGCAGAAGGAAATACATGAACCTGACTCATGGCAAATATAAGTACAATACATATATTTAGAACTTTATATAAATGCATAAAGTGCCAAACCATAGCTGAGGTGTCTTAAGAAAATAAAAACGGCCGTTTGTATTTCAAGTCCAAGATTATATCTACATGCTGAGACGTGCACCTATATCAAGAAGCTGCCTGGGGAAAACGAGATCCTGACCTAGGGGCCAAAGTCGCTTCAAACCGATAGAGAAAAAACCCATACACGCAGGAGCGTGGTCTAGATTTTCATTCTCGACATCGGAGATACCTACATCATACAAGGAGGAGAGACACAAAGAAAAAAACCGGTAAGAGAGACCGAGATACCATCAGACACAGATGTGTCAGAAGAGCCGGTAAGCCCTACCAAAAAATATCAATTTTTACTGAGCACAGCCAACTTTGTATATATATTACATACCAAAAGACATTGCTACAAAAAGTTAACAACTTAAACTGTATAAAACAAAAATATATTGGACTATGATATGAAAATTGCTTCCTTCTGATACAAAGTAACAGTATAAAAGTTGAAACCGATATAATATCTGAGAAATCTCTTGCGGCCACTAAGAATCAGAATTAAGGTGGAAATCAAAGATAAATGATTTAAAGAAAAAACCTAGGTGGAATCTTTTAGAGAAATATACCAAAGTGCTCTTTTTATGCAGTAAATTTTACTTGTTCTTAAATTACAAAGGGAGACGTCTCACAATCTATTCTAAAAGCTATATACTTGTTTTATATTGTTTTAATAAATATATTTTTGCTAAATTGTCCTTCAGTCTCCAGACTTTCTCATTTAGCTTCTAGCGCTCCCAAACTACTATTGATTTTTGTTATTGTGTCTTAAGAAAATAAAAAACATACTTACCAAAGACACCCATCCACATATAGCAGATAGCCAAACCAGTACTAAAACAGTTATTAGTAGAGGTAATGGTAAATGGAGAGTATATCGTCGATCTGAAAAGGGAGGTAGGAAATGAATCTCTACGACCGATAACAGAGAACCTATGAAATAGACCCCCGTTAGGGAAATCATCGTATTCAATAAGTGATACTCCCTTCACGTCCCTCTGACATTCGCTGTGCTCTGAGAGGAATCGGGCTTCAACAATGCTGAGAAGCGCATATCAACGTATATTCAAGGCTCAGCAGTTATAATTAGTTTTTCTTTCATGTAATTGGCAAGAGTCCATGTGCTAGTGACGTATGTGATATACAATCCTACCAAGAGATGCAAAGTTTGCCAAACCTCAAAATGCCTATAAATCCACCCCTCACCACACCCACAATTCAGTTTTACAAACTTTGCCTCCTATGGAGGTGGTGAAGTAAGTTTGTGCTAAGATTTCTACGTTGACATGCGCTTATCAGTTTTTTTGAAGCCCGATTCCTCTCAGAGTACAGCGAATGTCAGAGGGACGTGAAGAGAGTATCACCTATTGAATGCAATGATTTTCCTAACGGGGGGTCTATTTCATAGGTTCTCTATTATCGTTCGTAGAGATTAATCTCCTACCTCCCTTTTCAGATCTACGAAATACTCTCATATACCATTACCTCTACTGATAACTGTTTCAGTACTGGTTTGGCTATCTGCTATATGTTGATGGGTGTCTTTTTTGGTAAGTATGTTTTTTATTATTTAAGACACCCCAGCTATGGTCTGGCACTTTATGTATTTATATAAAGTTCTAAATATATGTATTTTACTTATATTTGCCATGAGTCAGGTTCATGTATTTCCTTGTGCAGACTGTCAGTTTCATATTTGGGAAATAAACATATTAAGAAATATTTATTTCTTACCTGGGGTTTAGTCTTTTTTTTCAAATTGACTACTTTTTTCTTACAATAGTGGACAGCATTAGGCCCGCGGGTGCGCCAAATGCTAGACTTTATTGCGTCATTCTTGGCGCGAGAATGTTTTGGCGGAAAAGTACGTCCATTGAGGCAAGTTCGTCATTTCCGGTGATGTAGTTGACGCGGAAGCCTTACACACGGTTGCATCGTTAGTGACGCAAGTGTGTCATTTCCGGAAATTTTTCATTTGCTTTATACCCCGTTGCTGTTTGCGTCTTGCCTTTTTCTATGTCAGATGGCTATGCTGTTTGCATTTTTTCCCATTCCATATAAGGAATCTGATAATTTTGCTTTATATGTTGTTTTTTCTTTTACATTTTACAAGATGTTTCAATCTGGTCCTGCCTCAGAAGTATCTGTTGGAACTTTGCTGCCTGACATTGGTTCTACCAAATCTAAGTGCATTTGTTGTAAGATTGTGGAAATTATATCTCCAAATGTCATTTTTAATAGTTGTCATGATAAACTTTTACATGCAGAGAATGTATCCATCAGTAATAGTAAATTGCCAGTTGCAGTTCCTTCAACTTCTAATGTACATGATATACCTATGAATTTTAAAGAATTTGTTACTGATTCTATTCAGAAGGCTTTGTCTGCATTTCCGCCTTCTATTAAACGTAAAAGGTCTTTTAAAACTTCTCATAAAGTTGATGAGATTTCAAATGACCGACAACATAATGATTTATCCTCCTCTGATGAGGATCTATCTGATTCAGAAGATCCCTCCTCAGATATTGACACTGACAAATCTACTTATTTCTTTAAAATAGAGTATATTCATTCTTTGTTAAAAGAAGTGTTAATTACTTTGGATATTGAGGAAGCTAGTTCTCTTGACATTAAGACTAGTAAACGTTTAAATGCTGTTTTTAAACCTCCTGTGGTTACTCCAGAGGTTTTTCCTATTCCTGATGCTATTTCTGATATGATTTCTAAGGAATGGGATAAGCCAGGTACTCTTTTTATTCCTTCTTCAAGGTTTAAAAAATTGTATCCTTTACCAGCAATTTCTATAGAGTTTTGGAAAAAGATCCCCAAAGTTGATGGGGCTATTTCTATTCTTGCTAAACGTACCACTATTCCTATGGAAGATAGTACTTCTTTTAAAGATCCTTTAGATAGGAAACTTGAATCCTATCTAAGGAAAGCCTATTTATATTCAGGTCATCTTCTCAGGCCTGCAATTTCTTTGGCTGATGTTGCGGCTGCATCAACTTTTTGGTTGGAGAATTTAGCGCAACAAGAATTGGATTCTGACATATCTAGCATTGTTTGCTTACTGCAACATGCTAATCATTTTATTTGTGATGCCATTTAAGATATTATGTTAGATCCATGTCTTTAGCTATTTTAGCTAGAAGAGCTTTATGGCTTAAATCTTGGAATGCAGATATGACATCTAAGTCTAGATTATTATCTCTTTCTTTCCAAGGTAATAATTTATTTGATTCTCAGTTGGATTCTATTATTTCAACTGTTACTGGAGAAAGGGTTTTTTTCTACCTCAGGATAAAAAACCTAAGGGCAAATCTAAGGCTTCTAACCGTTTTTGTTCCTTTCGTCAAAATAAGGAACAAAAATGTAATCCTTCCCCCAAGGAATCTGTTTCCAATTGGAAGCCTTCCTCAAATTGGAATAAATCCAAGCCTTTTAAAAAAAAAAACAAAGTCAGCCCCTAAGTCCGCATGAAGGTGCTGCCCTCATTCCAGCTTAGCTGGTAGGGGGCAGATTAAGGTTTTTCAAGGATTTTTGGATAAATTCTGTCCAAAATCAATGAATTCAGAGCATTGTCTCTCAAGGGTATCGAATAGGATTCAGAGTAAGACCTCCTGTGAGATTTTTTTTCTCTATCACGTATCCCAGTAAAAGCTCAGGCTTTCCTGAAGTGTGTTTCAAACCTGGAGTCTTCAGGGGTAATCCTGCCAGTTCCTTTTCAGGTACAAGGTCTGGGGTTTTATTCAAATCTATTCATTGTCCCAAAGAAGGAAAATTCATTCAGACCAGTTCTGGATCTGAAAATTTTGAATCATTATGTAAGAGTACCAACTTTCAAGATGGTGACTATAAGGACTATTATGCCTTTTTGTTCAGCAAGGACATTATATATCTACAATAGACTTGCAGGATGCATACCTTCATATTCCGATTCATCCAGAACATTATCAGTTCCTGAGATTCTCTTTTCTAGACGAGCATTACCAATTTGTTGCTCTTCCATTTGACCTAGCAACATCTCCAATAATCTTTTCAAAGGTTCTAGGTGCCCTACTCTCTGTAATCAGAGAGCAGGGTATTGCAGTGTTTCCTTATTTGGACGATATCTTGGTACTAGCTCAGTCTTTACGTACTGCAGAACCTCACACAAACCAACTAGTGTTGTTTCTTCAAAAACATGGTTGGAGGATCAATTTACCAAAAAGTTTCTTGATTCCTCAGACAAGGGTCACCTTTTTAGGTTTCCAGATAGATTCAGTGTCCATGACTCTGTCTCTAACAGACAAGAGACGTTTGAAATTGGTTGCAGCCTGTCGACACCTTCAGTCTCGGTCATTCCCTTCAGTGGCTATGTGCATGGAAGTTTTAGGCCTCATGACTGCAGCATCGGACGCGATCCCCTTGGCTCGTTTTCACATGAGACCTCTCCAGCTTTGTATGCTGAATCAATGGTGCAGGGATTATACAAAGATATCACAGTTAATATCCTTAAATCCCAATGTTCGACACTCTCTGACGTGGTGGTTAAATCGCCAGCGTTTAGTTCAAGGGGCTTCCTTTGTTCGGCCAACCTGGACTGTGATCACTACAGACGCAAGTCTTTCAGGTTGGGGATCTTTGACAGCACAAGGGGTTTGGAAATCTCAAGAGGGAGATTACCAATCAATATTTTAGAACTCCGTGCAATTCTCAGAGCTCTTCAGTTTTGGCCTCTGTTGAAGAGAGAACCGTTCATTTTCTTTCAGACAGAAAATATCACAACTGTGGCATATGTCGATAATCAGGGTGGGATTCACAGTCCCCAAGCTATGAAAGAAGTATCTTGGATACTTTATTGGGCGGAATCCAGCTCCTGTCTAATCTCTGCGGTGCATATCCCAGGTGTAGACAATTGGGAGGCGGATTATCTCAGCCGTCAGACTTTACATCCAGGGGTGTGGTCTCTCCATCCAGATGTGTTTTCTCAGATTGTTCAGATGTGGGTTCTTCCAGAGATAGATCTGATGGCCTCTCATCTAAACAAGAAACTTCCTAGATACCTGTCCAGGGATGTTCAGGCGGAAGCAGTGGATGCGCTGACACTTCCTTGGTGTTATCATCCTGCTTACATATTCCCGCCTCTAGTTCTCCTTCCAAGAGTGATTTCCAAAATCATCATGGAACAATCATTTGTGTTGCTGGTGGCTCCAGCATTGCCACACAGGGTTTGGTATGCGGATCTTGTTTGGATGTCCAGTTGCCAACCTTGGCCACTTCCGTTAAGGCCGGACCTACTGTCTCAAGGTCCATTTTTCTATCAGGATCTCAAATAATTAAATTTGAAGGTATGGAAACGCTTAGTACTAAGTCATAGAGGTTTCTCTGACTCAGTGATTAATACTATGTTACAAGCTCGTAAATCTTTCTCTAGAAAGATTTATTATCGAGTTTGGAAGACCTACATTTCATGGTGTTCTTTTCATAAATTCTCTTGGCATTCTTTTAGAATTCCTAGAATTTTACAGTTACTTCAGGATGGTTTGGATAAGGGTTTGTCTGCAAGTTCCTTGAAGGGATAGATCTCTGCTCTTTCATTTTTATTTCACAGAAAGATTGCTAAACTTCCTGATATTCACTGTTTTGTACAGGCTTTTGTTCGTATTAAGCCCGTCATTAAATCAATTTCTCCTCCTTGAAGTCTTAATTTGGTTTTGAAGGCGTTACAGGCGCCTCCGTTTGAGCCTATGCATTCTTTGGACATTAAACTACTTTCTTGGAAAGTGTTGTTCATTTTGGCCATCTCTTCTGCTAGAAGAGTTTCTGAGCTATCTGCTCTTTCTTGTGAATCTCCTTTTCTGATTTTCCATCAGGATAAGGCGGTCTTGCGGACTTCATTTAAATTTTTACCTAAAGTTGTGAATTCTAACAACATTAGTAGAGAAATTGTTGTCCCTTCCTTGTGTCCTAATCCTAAGAATTCTTTGGAAAGATCCTTACATTCTTTGGATGTGGTGAGAGCTTTGAAATATTATGTTGAAGCTACTAAAGATTTCAGGAAGACTTCTAGTCTATTTGTTATATTTTCTGGTCCTAGGAAAGGTCAGAAGGCCTCTATTTCCTTGGCTTCTTGGTTAAAGCTTTTGATTCATCAAGCTTATTTGAAGTCGGGTCAGGCCCCGCCTCAGAGAATTACAGGTCATTCTACTAGATCAGTCTCCACTTCGTGGGCCTTTAAGAATGAAGCTTCAGTTGATCAGATTTGCAAAGCAGCAACTTGGTCCTCTTGGCATACATTTACTAAATTCTACCATTTTGATGTATTTGCTTCTTCAGAAGCAGTCTTTGGTAGAAAAGTTCTTCAGGCAGCTGTTTCAGTTTGATTCTTCTGCTGATTTTTTAAGTTTTTCTTTTCATTATGAGAATAACTTTTATTTTGGGTTGTGGATTATTTTTTCAGCGGAAAATGGCTGTTATTATTTTTATCCCTCCCTCTCTAGTGACTCTTGAGTGGAGTTCCACATCTTGGGTATTGATATCCCATACGTCACTAGCTCATGGACTCTTGCCAATTACATGAAAGAAAACATAATTTCTCTTGTTAAGTGTGTTCAGTCCACGGGTCATCCATTACTTATGGGATATATTCTCCTCCCCAACAGGAAGTTGCAAGAGGATCACCCAAGCAGAGCTGCTATATAGCTCCTCCCCTCACATGTCATATCCAGTCATTCTCTTGCAACCCTCAACAAAGAAGGAGGTCGCGAGAGGAGCTGGAGTTTTTACTTAACTATTCTTCAATCAAAAGTTTGTTATTTTAAATGGCACCGGAGTGTGCTGTTTTTCTATCTCAGGCAGTATTTGGAAGAAGAAACTGCCTGCGTTTTTTTTCTATGATCTTAGCAGGCGTAACTAAGATCCACTGGCTGTTCTCGACATTCTGAGGAGTGGGGTAACTTCAGAAACTGGGAATAGCATGCGGGGTCCTCCGCAAATGAGGTATGTGCAGTACTTTATTTTCTGGGAATGGAATTGACTAAGAAAATACTGCTGTTACCGTATGATGTAAGTACAGCCTTAAATGCAGTAGTGGCAACTGGTATCAGGCTGATAAATGTATGCGCAGTCAAGTTATTTTCTAGGGACTAGAATTTGACTGAGAAAATACTGTTAAAACTGAAATAATACTTAAGCCTTATCTGCAGTGGTAGCGACTGGTAGCAGGCTTAGTGATAACTTTGCATGACATTGGAAAATGTTGTTTTTTAATAAAACGTTTACTGGCATGTTATTCGTTTTTGTGAGGTACTTTGGTGATAAATCGCTTTGGGCATGATTTTTTTCCACATGGCTAACATATTTTTCTGCATGGAAACCGTTATATCAGGGCTCCCACTGTTGTGATAGGAGTGGGAGGGACCTTGTTTTAGCGCCTTGTTGCGCAGTTAAAATTCTTGCACAGTCTTCCTGCTTCTTCCTCCTTGATCCAGGACGTCTCTAGAGAGCTCAGGGGTCTGCAAAATTCATTTGTGAGGGAGGTAATCAGTCACAGCAGATCTGTGACAGTGTGCTGACTGTGATTAAAAGCGTTAAATCTTAATTGATATCTGTTTTATCCGTTTTGGGTATTGAGGGGTTAATCATCCTTTTGCTAATGGGTGCAATCCTCTGCTAATAATACACTTCTTGTTAAGAATTGTTTAATTATATCTGTATTTTTGAAGCGCTGCAGCGTTTTTTATATTGCTTGTAAACTTATTGAAAGTGATTTCCAAGCTTGCTAGTTTCATTGCTAAGTCTGTTTAAACATGTCTGATTCAGAGGAAACTGTTTGTTCATCATGTTCAAAAGCCAATGTGGAGCCCAATAGAACGATGTGTACCAATTGTATTGATATTGCTTTGAATAAAAGTCAATCTGTACCGATAAAGAAACTATCACCAGACAACGAGGGGGAAGTTATGCCGCCTAACTCTCCTCACGTGTCAGTACCTGCGTCTCCCGCTCGGGAGATGCGTAGGATTGAGACGCCAAGTACATCTAGGCCCTTACAAATCACTTTACATGATATGGCTAATGTTATGAAAGAAGTATTATATAATATGCCCGAATTAAGGGGCAAACGCGATAGCTCTGGGTTAAGGACAGAGCGCGCTGATGACACGAGAGCCATGTCTGATACTGCGTCACAATTTGCAGAACATGAGGACGGTGAGCTTCATTCTGTCGGTGACGGTTCTGATCCGGGGAGACCGGATTCAGAAATTTCAAATTTTAAATTTAAGCTTGAGAACCTCCGTGTGTTACTAGGGGAGGTATTAGCGGCTCTGAATGATTGCGACACTGTGGCAATTCCAGAGAAATTGTGTAGGTTGGATAGATACTATGCGGTACCGGTGTGTACTGACGTTTTTCCTATACCAAAAAGATTCTCAATGCTTGCCGTGTCCTTCATTCCATTCCAAGCCCATCAGTAGCTCAGTGCATGGAGGTAATCGGCTTAATGGTCGCGGCAATGGACATAGTGCCATTTGCGCGCCTGCATCTCAGACTGCTGCAACTATGCATGCTCAGTCAATGGAACGGGGATTACTCAGATCTGTCCCCTTTGCTAAATCTGGACCATGAGACCAGAGATTCTCTTCTCTGGTGGTTGTCACCGGTTCATCTGTCCAAAGGAATGACCTTTCGCAGACCAGATTGGACGATTGTTGCAACGGATGCCAGCCTTCTAGGCTGGGGAGCAGTCTGGAATTCCCTGAAGGCTCAGGGATCGTGGACTCAGGAGGAGAAATTCCTTCCAATAAACATTCTAGAATTAAGAGCAATATTCAATGCTCTTCTAGCTTGGCCTCAGTTAGCAAAACTGAGGTTCATCAGATTTCAGTCGGACAATATCACGACTGTGGCTTACATCAATCATCAAGGGGGAACCAGGAGTTCCCTAGCGATGTTGGAAGTCTCGAAGATAATTCGCTGGGCAGAGTCTCACTCTTGCCACCTGTCAGCGATTTACATCCCAGGCGTAGAGAACTGGGAGGCGAATTTCCTAAGTCGCCAGACTTTTCATCCGGGAGAGTGGGAACTTCACCCGGAGGTATTTGCTCAACTGATTCGTTGTTGGGGCGAACCGGATCTGGATCTCATGGCATCTCGCCTGAACGCGAAGCTTCCTTGTTACGGATCCAGGGACCCGGGAGCGGTGCTGGTAGATGCATTAGCAGCCCCTTGGGTTTTCAACATAGCTTATGTGTTTCCACCATTTCCGTTGCTACCTCGGCTGATTACCAGGATCAAACAGGAGAGGGCATCGGTAATTCTGATAGCGCCTGCGTGGCCACGCAGGACCTGGTATGCAGACCTAGTGGACATGTCGTCCTGTCCACCATGGTCTCTTCCTCTGAGGCAGGACCTTCTAATTCAGGGTCCTTTCAACCATCCAAACCTAATTTCTCTGAGGCTGACTGCCTGGAAATTGAACGCTTGATTCTATCAAAGCGTGGGTTTTCGGATTCGGTTATTGATACATTAATACAGGTTCGGAAACCTGTGACCAGAAAAATTTACCATAAGATATGGCGTAAATATTTATATTGGTGCGAATCCAAGAGTTACTCATGGAGTAAGGTTAGGATTCCTAGGATATTGGCTTTTCTACAAGAGGGTTTAGAAAAGGGTTTATCCGCTAGTTCGCTAAAGGGACAGATTTCAGCTCTGTCTATTCTTTTACACAAACGTCTGGCAGAGAATCCAGACGTCCAGGCCTTTTGTCAGGCTTTGGCTAGAATTAAGCCTGTGTTTAAAGCTGTTGCTCCTCCGTGGAGCTTAAACTTGGTTCTTAAAGTTCTTCAGGGTGTTCCGTTTGAACCCCTTCATTCCATTGATATTAAGCTTTTATCTTGGAAAGTTTTGTTTTTGATGGCTATTTCCTCGGCTCGAAGAGTCTCTGAGTTATCTGCCTTACATTGTGATTCTCCTTATCTGATCTTTCATTCAGACAAGGTAGTACTGCGTACTAAACCTGGGTTTTAGCCTAAGGTTGTTTCTAACAGGAATATCAATCAAGAGATGATTGTTCCATCATTATGTCCTAATCCTTCTTCAAAGAAGGAACGTCTTTTGCATAATCTAGACGTGGTCCGTGCTCTGAAGTTCTACTTACAGGCAACTAAAGATTTTAGACAAACTTCTTCTCTGTTTGTCCTTTACTCTGGACAGAGGAGAGGTCAAAAGGCTTCGGCTACCTCTCTCTCTTTTTGGCTTCGTAGCATAATACGTTTAGCCTATGAGACTGCTGGACAGCAGCCTCCTGAAAGAATTACAGCTCATTCCACTAGAGCTGTGGCTTCCACCTGGGCCTTTAAGAATGAGGCCTCTGTTGAACAGATTTGCAAGGCTGCAACTTGGTCTTCACTTCATACTTTTTCCAAATTTTACAAATTTGACACTTTTGCTTCTTCGGAGGCTGGTTTTGGGAGAAAGGTTCTACAGGCAGTGGTTCCTTCTGTTTAATGTTCCTGCCTTGTCCCTCCCATCATCCGTGTACTTAGCTTTGGTATTGGTATCCCATAAGTAATGGATGACCCGTGTACTGAACACACTTAACAAGAGAAAACATAATTTATGCTTACCTGATAAATTTATTTCTCTTGTAGTGTGTTCAGTCCACGGCCCGCCCTGTCTTTTTAAGGCAGGTTTCTAAATTGTAAAATTATAACTCCAGTCACCACTGCACCTTATAGTTTCTCCTTTCTCGTCTTGTTTCGGTCGAATGACTGGATATGACATGTGAGGGGAGGAGCTATATAGCAGCTCTGCTTGGGTGATCCTCTTGCAACTTCCTGTTGGGGAGGAGAATATATCCCATAAGTAATGGATGACCCGTGGACTGAACACACTACAAGAGAAATAAATTTATCAGGTAAGCATAAATTATGTTTTATGTAAGAACTTACCTGATAAATTCATTTCTTTCATCTTGGCAAGAGTCCATGAGGCCCACCCTTTTTATGGTGGTTATGATTTTTTTGTATAAAGCACAATTATTTCCAAATTCCTTTGTTGATGCTTTTTACTCCTTTCTTTATCACCCCACTTCTGAGCTATTCATTAAACTGAATTGTGGGTGTGGTGAGGGGTGTATTTATAGGCATTTTGAGGTTTGGGAAACTTTGCCCCTCCTGGTAGGTTTGTATATCCCATACGTCACTAGCTCATGGACTCTTGCCAATATGAAAAATGAATTTATCAGGTAAATTCTTACATAAATTATGTTTTGTGTATAGCTAGTGGGTATTACGAACATATTCAAATATAGTCAGAGCAATGTAAACTTTATCATCATTTTTAGGCACTTTTTTTAACAAGCAAAATTGATAATAAATGTCAATTACAAACTTTATCTTCTTTGAGTGATTTATTTAAATAGCCCATAATTTTTGGGTGTATTTCCCTTTAAAGGGATAATAAACCCAATTGTTTTCTTTTATGATTCATACATAAAATACATCTTGTTTTTAAATTTACTTATATACATTTTGCTTCATTCTCTTGGTATCCTTAATTGAAGGAGCAACAATGCACCTCTGTGAAGTAGCTGAACTCATCAGTTAGTCAATGACAAGTGGCACATATGTACAGTCACGAATCAGCAGCTAGCTCCTAGCTCACCTTGGTATGCTTTTCAACAAAGGGTATAAATAGAACTAAACACATTAAATAATAGAAGTAAACTGGAGAGTTGTTTACTATTGTATGTTGTATCTGAATCACAAAATAAGTTTTTGTCCCTTTTAAGCATTACAATTTAATAATATAAGTAACGATACAACAGGCAAAAACAGCTATTTCAGATGACTAAATAAAGGTAAAGTGGCTATCTATTACATTTAATACAGTCCATCAGGTAAAACAGAAAATGTTACATTACACTGTCCCTTTAATCCTGTATCTCCATATTATAAATTCTGTATTTCTCTGCCTCTCATTCTATCCCTATGTTATATGCCAGTATAAGACTCCTTACACACTCAATTAGCCATTGTTCTCTCTTCTTTCATCTTTCTTTCCTACCTCTCTGTACAGCCGGTTTGGTAGCTTTCCTAAGACTCCCATATAACATTACACTGCAAAACATGCTATGACAAACTATTCCATAAAATACTGCATTGTCCTGAGTATAGGCCGCACCCTTAAACTTTAGTGCTATTTTAAAGAAAATATACACATTAGTAAAACAGTATTTTATTTAATGAATAGGAACACATCTACCAGTTTTTTTTAACACTTTTGGTATCAATTATGCAGTTAGTACTGCTTTTGATGACAAATGTTACCTATATGCTTACAGAAATATTGAAAACTATTTTGTAGTTATGCCATAAATAAAGAAGGGAAAAGGAATGGACAACAAGGAGACTGATAGGAAAAGTCCTCACCCTCTCCCAGGCACAACAATCAACATTAGCAAATGTTCTTAAAGTGAATGTAAAGTTTGACGAATGTGTGCCCATTTTTTTAAAATCCTGTTAAAAACAGGGGCACTTTTATTCATCAAACTTTACATTTCACTCGTTTTGTTAAAATACTTAACTTTTATTCTTGAAAGCCGCTCCAGCACTTCCCCCGCCCGTCGCAAGTCTCTTCATATGTCAAAAATGACGAATCCGGCTTCCTCCAATCACAGCTTGGCCTCAGGCAGTGTTTACTCTGGGGTGAAGCCGTGATTGGAGGAAGCCGGATTTATCATTGCTGACGTATGAAGAGGCTTGCAACGGGCGGGGGAAGCGCTGTAGCGGCTTTCTAGAATAAAAGGTAAGTATTTTAACAAAACGAGTGAAATGTAAAGTTTGATGAATTAAAGGGACAGTCAAGTAAAAAAAAAACTTTAAAGTGAAAGTAAAGTTAGGCACTTCGTTCTCCTTAGTTCCATAGTTGATTTAAAATGAATAGGAGTTTCATTCATGATTTTGTACTAATTTTTATGTAAATGCCATTTTTGCCTCAAATAAACTCTATCGCCTAGATTTAGAGTTCTGCATTAGCCTTAAAAAGCAACGTTAAGGGGTCCTAACGCTGCTTTTTAACGCCCGTTGGTATTACGAGTCTGACAGGTACAGGTGTACCACTCACTTTTTTTCCGCGACTCGAGCCTACCGCAAATCCCCTTACGTCAGTTGTGTATCCTATCTTTTTAATGGGATTTGCCTAACGCCAGTATTACGAGTCTTGGAAGAAGTGAGCGGTACAGCCTCTACTTCCAAGACTCCTACCGCATATAAAAGTCAGTAGTTAAGAGTTTTATGGGCTAACGCCGGAACATAAAGCTCTTAACTACAGTGCTACAAAGTACACTAACACCCATAAACTACCTATGAACCCCTAAACCGAGGCCCCCCCACATCGCAAACCCTATAATAAAATGATTTAACCCCTAATCTGCCGACCGGACACCGCCGCCACCTACATTATAGCTATGAACCCCTAATCTGCTGTCCCTAACGTCGCCGACACCTATATTATATTTATTAACCCCTAATCTGTCCCCCCCCCCCCCCCCCCAACGTCGCCACCACCTACCTACCCTTATTAACCCCTAATCAGCCGACCGGACATCGCCGACACTATAATAAATGTATTAACTCCTAAACTGCCGCACTCCCGCCTCTCAAACACTATAATACATTTTATTAACCCCCTAATCTGCCCTCCCTAACATCGCCGCCACCTACCTACGATTATAAACCCCTAATCTGCCGCCCCCAACGTCGCCGCTACTATAATAAAGTTATTAACCCCTAAACCTAAGTCTAACCCTAACACCCCCCTAAGTTAAATATAATTTAAATAAAATGAAATAAAATTACTATAATTAAATACATTAATTCTATTTAAAACTAAATACTTACCTATAAAATAAACCCTAATATAGCTAAAATATAACTAATAATTACATTGTAGCTATTTTAGGATTTATATTTATTTTACAGGCAACTTTGTATTTATTTTAACTAGGTACAATAGCTATTAAATAGTTAATAACTATTTAATAGCTACCTAGTTAAAATAATTCCAAAATTACCTGTAAAATAAATCCTAACCTAAGTTACAAATACACCTAACACTACACTATCAATAAATTAATTAAATAAATTACCTACAATTATCTAAACTAAAATACAATTAAATAAACGAAACTATAGTACAAAAAAACACTAAATTACAAAAAATAAAAAAATATTACAAGAATCTTAATCTAATTACACCTAATCTAAGCCCACTAATAAAATAAAAAAGCCCCCCAAAATAATAAAATTCTCTACCCTATACTAAATTACAAAAGTAATCCGCTCTTTTACCAACCCTTAAAAGGTCTTTCTTTTGCAAGATGTACCGAGTCCACGGTTTCATCCTTACTTGTGGGATATTATCCTTCCTAACAGGAAGTGGCAAAGAGCTGTCTATATAGCTCCCCCCTTAACTCCACCCAGT